>NC_079384.1:15641139-15941139 GCF_021018895.1 Seriola aureovittata | reverse complement strand
CTGAAGCATACATTTTTAACATGGACTCACATAGGTAATGAGAGGTAATGACACAGAGGTTAGCACAGATGGATAACACAAACACACACACACACTAACACTATTGAAAACAGGTGAAAATGAACTTGGATCATGCTCTTTCCTTAACACGTCTTCCTTTGGTCAGTCGAAGTTTTTGTGTCCCCTCTAGCTGTATGTCTGGGATCCACGGAGAAACACATTTCCCCTGAGGCTCCGTGACCATGACTTTAGTTGCAGTAATACGGGCAGAGTAATATTCCCATCATCTCCCACTCTTTTATGAGACGTAACTGCTGTAATGAGACGGATTTTAAGAAAGGGGTTAATCTTAGGCAATGCTTTAAACCAGCTCGCTTTAACCATATCCCATTCTCAACGCTTTGAAGGCTCCAGCCCCTTCTGCCAGAGCAGCTTTCAGACTGTATTTGCCCCTAAACGTTTCCTTCATCGCGATCGACGCTGACTAAGATCAAGCCAGTGCTCAAAATAGCAGTGGCTGCAAAGCATCTGCAGACTTTTTATTGTTGTTTTTTTAGACTGTAGACCGACAGATGATGCGTGTTTGTTTGAGAAAGTTGCTCCCTGTTAATTCAGACACGCCTTGTCATTCAAACCTGTACCTGCCACTTAAAGCATGGACACCTGCTGGGGTGCTGCTCAGGTGTTCTATTTTAGTTTGCTATGATAAAATGGTGAGCACATTTTAGGTTGGTTTGTGTAAGTAGGTTGTTAGAGGTGGAGCTCACACTGATTTTCTTAGCTTCTTAAAGCTCCATATTTTACACTTCTCCTGTGTTTCATTCGAAGTTTGTATCCATAAGAACATATATTTGTGGTTTTAAGAACCAAAAACCATGTCAATGTAGTTTTGCATCTCCTCTCTTGGACTTCTTCCTTACCCTAGCAACAACAGGTTGGTCAGCAGGTTAGCCAATCAGAAGAGAGGCTCTGAGCCTTGTCTGAGTGATTGAAAATATAGCAGATTTCAGGTAAACACTCAGAGAAACCAAATCCTGCAAGGTTGGATGCCGGGGTCCAGGTGGGACTTGCTTGGGGTATGGCTTAGGGTGGTGTCTGTTTCCTTATGACATCATAAAGTTATGGAAGTCCTGACGGCTTGTTTTAAGGCTCCGTTTTTGAATACGTGTGTTGTGCACTAAGTATTACAATATTAGTATAGTATTAGTATTAAAAAAAAAAACAGTATAACTATAGAACCTAGATATACTTTATAATCAAGAAAGCTTTAAAAGGCGGGCCAAAACCTGTGTCTGGACGCCACACTGTGCTTTTCAGCCTCTCTTTTGCTGGCTTCCCACACGCCAACATTAGCAACATGTTTTAATGAACCAAGGTCCCAGCACAAGAGGCAGCATTTGTGCTCAAATGATGCTGGACCTATGTGAAAAAGAGTGTTGCATTGGTCAGACTGTCACATAAGAAACTGCCTTGTGGTGGTGGTGGAGGAGTAATGGGGAAAAACAGTCCAGGTTCACTTCCACATCAATTTGAAGGGACATACCTCGTATCCACTGATGAGTATATCAGTGGTAGAAGTTGAAGCACGGGTGAATTGCCTCTCAAAACTAGACGGCAACTTGGGAATGCAAAAAAAAAAGTTGTTTAAAGTTGAACATTTTTTAATTAACTTTATGCAAATGATACTGAAATTCTCCTGGAAGCTCTGAGGTGTTTAGCAGAAAAAATTGGCAGTGGGAAAATGACGCAGTAGCGGGTCAGGAAGTGACCTGATGTGAATATTCAGCAGTGGTTTCTTGAATTCTTTCTGTGCTTGATCCTTTGCTTTCATAATTAAAGATACCAACAGTGAGGTTGGTAATAGGTTTATGTAAGGACACGGTGATGCATGAGAAGAGGTGGAGGCTTTTGCAGGATTTGTTCACTTGGGTCTTCCCTCTGTCTAAAACGTAGAATACGTGGAATAACAAGAAATGTGAGATGATCATTTTGAATTTTGAGGCCAATATTTAGCTATTTTTGTCTCAGAAATAAGAAACACAGAAATAATATATTTTTTATAAGGAATCCCTCAAATTGAATTATTTAAGAGCTGTGACAAAGATGTGTGGACCAGGCTATTTTACAGTTAAGCAAAAAAATGTATTATCAGCATTGACAGTAAATAGAACAGTTGAAATTAAATTAATATAGATAACTGTAAATAGAACCACGAGTTAAACAAAAGTATTTTAAACTTGATGTGCTGTCAGTTATGTTGACTTGACAGATTGGCTTGTCAACCGCGTAACGGAGCGAATTATAAGTGCAAAGAATATATAAACAATTGATGAGACATCTCAGAGGGACATGAAAGACAACTAAATTCCCCATTTACAGCTTGACTCGTCCTCTGGTTCATCTAACTTGTTCGTTGCAGAAAAGCAGTTTCATAAAAGATCATTTTTAAAACCTTTATTTTCTGTTTTCATTGTATAATTTACTGCCTTTTGTATGACTTCAGACTGACACACGAAATAAAGACAGTATTGATCTTACTCTCAATTTAGTCTACGTGCAATACAAGAGCCACTTTGATTGCTCTGAATTCACAGTGGCTTGTTCTCCTGATCTCCTGTCTTGACTATATAATGTAAATTAAGTGGCGATAACACTGGTAAGTGATTTTTCTTTTCTTTTTTTTAATGGCGGTAATTGGTCCGCAGTGCTCTGTGTTTTATTTCTCAGACCATCAACGAATAGAAAATATGGTCAGGGGAGAAGTCAGACACCTTGTTGTGAGCGTGAAGGCTGGTCTAAGCCGGCCAATTTGTCTGAGTGCCTGTTCCTCCAGTCGGCAAACAGAGTCTACAGAGCAGCGTTTTTTTTCTGCATGTGAAGCAGCACACGTTAGCCAGTGATTAGGAGGCAAACATGGACTTTACACAGAGGCATTTGTATTACATGAAAGCTTAAACACTTGTGGCCTCTGAGAAAAAGATGAGAGGGAGCGCTTTAAATGCCATATTTATCAGCCAAATGGGGATTTAGAGTGTTGGTCGCATAATTTGTTTTGATCTAATTTCTGGCCTTTTCAGTTAATAATACAGACACCCAGTGGACAAGGGAGAATTATGCATTCTGTCACATGATGGAGATTTGAATGGGCAGTCTATGGGACCAAGATTTTGCCAGCTTTTGCTCCCAACAATCCATATCGTCGTAAACCAGACAAACAGCACAGGGAGGTGTTCTGCTCTCGCTTCTCCTCTAATCATCATCTACTGGGGGGACAGCTGCCCGGGCCTTTGTGACCCCAGTAGCTCCAAGTGACAAGCAGAGCTGACCTTGGAAAATGTTCTGTGTTTTTCTGTAGCCTCTGCCATTTTTATTTAACCCCAAAACCATTAGATATCATGTCCAGTAAAACTCATTCTGTCACACATGAAAACTGTTTGCACAAATTAAGAAAAAAAGAAAAATCCAAAATAGACAAAAGCAGTTTCTGATTGAGGAGATTGCATTTCATTAAAGGATCAGTGTGTGGGATTTCACAAACATTTTATAATTGCTTCAAATTAAAAAAAAAAAAAGAAATAAAAAGCCAAGTGTTACCCCAAGCATCACAGAAGCTATTTAAATTTCCCCTCCAGGCGTGCAAAGACCCGAACACAAAGACTTCCAAAAAAATAAATAAATAAAAAATCAAACTGAGAATGATGGAGATATGACTTTCTTACTGTTTCTCATTATTATTGCTGTAACTTATTTAGGCTCCCATTGGTTGGCTCGGTTTAATTAATGTGTTGGCAACTCAGTGTAAAATTCAGATTAAGTCTTACAAAGTGTTCCCCACTGAGAGCAATGTGCAAACTATAATTAGAAAGTGATAAAAGTATTCAAAGTCCACGTGGCACCTTGAGGAAACTTGATTATGGTGTTGCAGTTTGTCTGACGACTTCTTTTGTACAAAAGTGACATTCTTCAATAAAAGGATGTCGCCAGCATTGATGCTGGAGGATGTTGCAGAGGCAGGATTAAGGGTTGAAACAGGGACCTTTTTTTTTTTTCTTTTTTTTTTTGGTGTTTGCACATTTTCAACATTTTTTTTATTAAAAAAATTCTACTCATAACTCAATTTTAAAGTAATGTGCTCTTTCCAAAAGTGTGGGCTAATTAATTCTCCACAGAGCAACTTAACTGCCATTTCTGTTTATGTAATTGCCTGATAACCTGAACATAACTGGGCCAATGCAGCTTTAAAGGACCTATTTATAAGTTTTGCTATTGCTACATAGCCATTGTTAGCATTAACAGCTGTTTACTCACCAGTCTTACAAAGAGCTTTCAGCCATCGTCGAGTAAAGGAATGAAATTTGATACTGAACTTGCATCGTTTCGTGGTAAGTAAACAGCTGGTAATGCTAATGTTAGCTATGTAGCAATAACAAAATTTAAAAAAGAAGACGTCAAAGACTAAATGTCCTTGTGTTTTGTGACTAGCTAAGACGCTAAATAAGCAAACGCACATGTAATATGTTTACATCTCCCTGTTACTCCCCCATTTTAGAGTTTCTCATCGTATGACCCCTAATGTCTCCCACACAGAAATGTCAGTCCCCCCTCTCTCCTGTCCAAAACCCGCCACCTAATTTCATAATGACACATTTGGTGTGAGTGCTTTAGGGATTGCGTGGCAACACATCACAGCTCTGAATGCAGCACTTTATGTCAGATACACCCCCTGAAGAGAGTGACAACTGTTCACTGT
Organism: Seriola aureovittata; assembly: GCF_021018895.1. Lineage (NCBI taxonomy): Eukaryota > Metazoa > Chordata > Actinopteri > Carangiformes > Carangidae > Seriola > Seriola aureovittata. Next base: position 15,936,389 of record NC_079384.1, on the reverse strand, counting down.
CCCAGTCTGCCCTTTGACAACAAGCCCTTGTAGCCACCCCAGACAGTGCTGCTTGCATCACCGACCACTGTTTGTGCTCTCTGTTTGGAAAAAGATCATCAACAGTGAACAGAGTGAACAGTGACAGCCCGGGCCATCCGCTGCATAGACTTACCACGCCACTGGGCCGGATGTCAGATTGCGCCGTCTGCTGTTTTCTGCTCTGTGTCAATACGGGGCTCTCTCAGTCCGTTGCTCTCCTTGAGTTAAAGTTTTTCATTTCACTGTGGTTGCCTTTGTAGAGAACTGTCGGGTGTCCCCTTCTGGAGAGGGATCGGGACCGGGGTTCAGCACAGCGAAATGTAGCGCCTCACTGCCCTCAAAGCCGGATTTGGAGACCTGCCTGCTGTCTACTCATGGTGAGTCTTCTCTCAAGTTTCATGCCACTTGAACCAGTGTATATTGCCGGAACCTCTTTACACCTATTGATGCGTCACACCAAGGTCATCACAAGGAGTAACATTCACAGAACAACACATTATCTGCCTCTTGAAGCAGACTTATGTATTTGTGCAGTGATTCCTATATATGTTTGGGTAAACTTGTAGAAAACCAGCCTTTAATAACTGTGTTCTTGTGTGGTACTTTTACTTAAGTAAGGGATCTGACTACTGACACACTACTGACTACTATCTGATGACTTAAAGTCACACAGTAACACCAACCAATTTTAGTGGACATATGTTGACACAAACAAATGCATAATTTGATTACATTGTAAAAATGTAAACATGGGGAAATAAGGCAGAGTTATCCTTTAAGGTGCTTTATCGGTGAACTCCATCTTGGCATTTTATCTTGGATTATCATATGGGTCTTCAGCTTGTTTAAACATGTCATGTAAAACAAGTTGTGCACGAGTAAACTTACAGGACTTGTCTATCTGTAACATGTCATCATACAGAAGAAGCTGTTAACACGCTGGTAAAAACAGACCAGAAATAACATTCACTTTTTCCAATTGCTATTTTTCCAAATTAATTTAAGCTCAAGCTCTTTTTTTTTTTTTTTTTTTTTTCATTATTTGGGATAATTAACAAACGTATTTGAATGCTTATCGCCAGCGCTGCAGAATTTTTAAAAGAGCATTTTATCCAAACAGTCTAAGCTCAGCTAATGTTCTCACATACTTAGTAGTGACGCATCTTTTTGGGATAGCGCTGCAGAATAACTCTGCTGTTTATCCAGGAAAACTCTATCGACATTTTCACAATACGTGTGGTGGAGGTGCTGTCGCCTCCACAAGAAGCTGTCTGTCAAAAATAGTCTTATTTTCAAGAAGTGTCCCGAGCACTGATCGATGTGTCGGCTTGGGGCCATATGTAATTACTGTGCGACTGACCAGCCATGAAATTGTTGTTTGGCTCTGAAAGGGATCCAAAGTCATTTCATAAGAAGTTTTTTAGAGAAAGGCCTTCTAGTGCTGCCATTGTCCAAATGAATTACCATGGCAGCACCAGGAATTGTGTCTCCAATAAATAACGTAAGAAGTTTTAAAAAGAAAAATATCCAGTGACCTCTGCAGTCTCATTACCAGGCTTTAACGTCATCTTATCTAAACACATTAAGTCTGTAATCTGTTTAGTTTTTCAAGTGTGCGTCTAAAAGATGAACAACTTCTGTCAGCTGTTAAAGGCGGTGTGGCGCTCGCGGTATGCAGAGAGGTATGCGGAGTGACAGTTGCTGCCTCACATGTATGCAGCTGTGGCCTGTAAGATGCGGGCCGGCAAATGGAGTGGAAGAGTCGTCCCATTAAACCCCGGCTCTCCTCTGAGAAAGAGGCTAACGGCTCTGAATGCTGGCCTCTCACTCCCTGGCAGAAAGTGCTGACACAAATTTTTTGTCTGACTAAAATGCCTCCTGACCGCATGACACTGGCTCTTTTCTTCCCCTGAGATTCCACGGCTGTAAAGCACGGGCTGCACAAAAGACACACAGTCTGCGAGTGCCGCTAAGGAGATGGCATAAATTATAATCATACCATAAACTGGCGCAAAGGTCTGCATTACTCACATTTTAGGGGGTGAGGAAGGGATTTCTTTGTTTGAGCAGTTAATTGGGTGTATATGCGTAAAATCTTTCATTTTTCATATCATGCCAATACATATCCTGGGAAACAAATGGATTTTGTTCTGCAAGCTCTCTCTCGTCTGACAGCTTCACATATACACTATGTTCTTCGACATCTATTCAAAGATACAAATCCTGTAATTTGCATGTGTCCTGGGCCGGAGAAAGGCCGCCTTGTCTGTTTTTTTGGCCCGCAGCGTGGATCTGTCAGGTTGTGATTGACGCGCCGTGGCTCCTGTATTGGTCACTGGTGCGGATGTGCAGAGACAGGACAGCGTTTCTGGGGACATAAAGCACCGGCTTCTAGTCCTTGAATTGTGCAAGTCATCAAATGTGATGTGCTGTTAACCTCTAGAAACTTTTGCTGGTGGTGGTTTTGCACTGCAGAAGCTGTAGTTACTCATTTATACAAGCCTCATGTTCCTGTTCCAGTAAAGCTGCTGCATTTATTATTCTTCCAGTAGTACTAGTCATGCTTTGACCAATCAGATGCTTTAGGCTGTAAATCTCTGGTGAGTTCTGGGGGTGAGGGGTGGGGGCAATGACGAGTGTGATCAGTGTTGTCAAGTTGGTGAATCTGGATCTGAAGACGATGGCTGCTCCCCAGCGGGGTTTGTGGGTGTTTATACAGCCCACAGCTACTGAAGGGGAGTTGTGTCAAATCTGACACGCTGAATCCCACAAATGCCAACACTGACAGCCAGTTGTGACGAAAACCAATTTACAGGCAAAATAAATTCTGTTTGAGTTGCGGGGGAGCTGTCCTCCATGGCTTGATCTTGCTGCTTTAGTTTTTTTAAGTCGTCCTCGTATGATGGTAGGTTGGCTGGTTTCTCTTTGGGCTCTGCTGGGACTTGTCATCACAAATCCACCAAAGATTATAGAGCAGATGAGGAGTTGAAGAGTTTATTTTTCCAAGTCGCTGGAATGTTCAAGGAACGTGATGCAGGTAGCATCACATTGTTACATTACAGAGAAGCCACAGACTTGGATCACTAAATGGCTCAAGATAGACGGTTAAAGACTGAGTCTGTTGTTTTTACCTTTACCAGCCTTGATTTTTCTGAAAAGTGACTGAATGAATTTAGTCATGACTGAATGCATTAGCAATGGCAAAATTATGAGGTGCTGCATGTTCTTAAAAATATCATCAGTGACAATTCTCACCCTTCAACACACTCACAGTCTGCCCATTGCAGTTTCTGTCACTTGCGGTCTGACTGAAAAAAAAAATGTACGGCTCTATTGACAGTACAAATACAGAATTCCTCACAGGGTAAATGGCATAAAAAGCCTCTTGAAGCCCTTTCATGTACAACTTTCCATATTTCGCCCTGAATAAGCGATTCTCTGCTCAAAGCCAATGCAGCTGCCTCCCGTCTCAAGCCACTGAGTCCCGAGCGAACCGAGGTGTCCAGCTTCAAAGCCACCAGCCTGAAATGTTTTAATGAGCTGCAATTAAGGCTGGCTTATAGGTATGAACACACAAGTCAGCGGACACTGTAGAGCATTTGTTTTTGAAGACAACAACAGCCAACATCGCGGATTAAAAGCACTACTTGGTTGGTTGGTTGTCCCCCAGATGAACACGATACAGCTGCTTCCTTTTTGCATTATCCTGGAAGCTCATGCTATTCACGTCAGATCCCACCACACAGAGGAAGTCATAAGGGCAGTGAGAAGACAACAGTCCCTCACTGGCTTCCCATGAAACGGCCAAGATCTTCTTACCAGGAATTGAGCCCAGGTTTCTGTGGGGGAGAGTTTTGCTCATGTGTCACCAATGTACTATACATGAGACACAATAGTTGCATGTCACATGCTGCTCCAGCCCATTTGCACAACTACAAAGGCTCTTGAAGCCGTGCCATTAAGCATAACGGTGCCTGGCTTCCAGTCCACACTAATACCAACACAGGAATTGAAGGGGACAGAAATCAGTCTGTGCTGTAATGTATGTTTTGAAAAATAACACAGCATGGACAACATGAATAGCAAATCAGCATTTTAGTCTCGACCGAGCTGTACCACAATTTCCTTTAAATTTTCCTCTCGTTTGACTTCATGCATAATAACTGTGGGGGCAGGAGATACGGCCCAGCAAAATTGTAGTGAATTAATTTTTTTTCTCTCAAAATTGGGACTTCTTTTCCGTCTCCCCTCTCAAGAAACCCCACCTCAGTGTGTCCAGTGCAATTGGCTGAACTGTGTTTGAACTTAATGCAACAAGACCACAACATGTTGTGGGTATTTCTTAGATTATCACACTGAATGCGCAGCAAACCAAAAAGACATCTCACGTTCAGCCCGATTCTGCCAAGTCAATCATGTTTTCCGCATCTCTATCACAGTATTTAGCATAATTAATGTGCGCATGGGATTGTAAATATGCGGCAGATGCAGAGGTAAACAGAGACATCAAGTCATCATCTGGGTTTTTGAGGAAATTCTTGTGATGCTCCATTGGGACTGTGTATGCACAGGTTTGTTGAAAATCAGCTCCTCCCCTCTCTTCTCTGCCAGCCCTCATTGACAGCTGGGCCCAGCGAACAGCTGCCTCCCCCTCCCCCAGAATCTAATACATTAAAAAAACAAAAAGAGAGTTGGCAGCAAGCGTTGCTTTGTAGGCGAGCAAATGATTTTGTAAAAGCCACAGTGAATTTGTGGGTGGTCCCTCTTGACCATGGTCACAAGGTGTAGATTGGCCTTTCAGTTCAGTTTATTTCAGGTCAATCCTCGCTGCCCAGGGGAAGATTTGGTGGGATTTTTAATATTGAATACAGTAACGCAATAAAAGTTTGGACAAAAACAACAAATAAAGAGATAATATGACGATAATAACGATGATGATGGTGATCGAAAAGGACTGATTTTGTTTAGTGGGCCAAGCCTGACATTAGAGAAATCCAGACTTCTGCGATATTCACTTCACCTCTGTGACACACATGACTTGTAAAACCACCCACATGCACAGCAGACATACAGTACATGTGACGGCCACTGCCAAATTTCTGTGGATGAAATGCCTGGTTGGGGTCCATTATGAGGGCGTTCTCTCTCCTGGGCAGACTGCTTCTATAAAGTTCAGTACTGAAACCGAACCCTGAGCCTACAACGTGACTTTTTTTTTCACATTTTAATTGGTTTAAACAAGATTACATGGCTACCTTTTTTTATTCTGATCTTCTGTAGACAAGTTTCAAAGACGTTACTGGTAAAATTGTGTAAAGGACACCACATAGAGTTGTGTTTTTCAGTGTTATTGAGAACTAGTGATAGGAAATGGGTTTAGGCACCTGCTGATGAGTGCAACCAAAACTGACATAACAAAAAGATGGTGGCAATTTGATATCGCCTTGCAGCTGACCTACAGTGTAAACTCCACTGGCTATTGCCCGCTGTCGCCTGCTCTCTGCTGTGATTAATAAAATATATGAATGCTTGTTTACCAGTAGTTCGATCCAACAGGGCCATTGACAGACTTTTTCGAAGGTTATTTCTCCTCAATCATTCCTTCCCATCTCCACAATCCCTCCCCACGGTCACACTGTTTTTTGCACTATTTACACTCACTGTAGATGGTGTGTGTAAAGCCGACACTTTCTATCTCAAGAGGGCAATAGAACCTCGTCTATTTCTTTTGCTGATGTTTGCAAGGCCTGGCTCAGCCTGCTAATGTGCATGGCAGAAGGCCCGATGAAAGGCGCACTCATCTGTCGGCGAGTGACCTTCAGCAGAGGGGAAGGACTGGACGTGACCCTTTGCGTGTTTTCCATCTACATAATATCTCTGCACCCTCACCTGCATTAGCTCCCTTTTCAGGCAGAGGTGTGCAGCCTCTATTCGCCACCTTAATCATCTTCTATCTGATTCGCAGGTTCACGTCTTCAGCTCGTGTGTGAGGACACCTCAGGCGTGCACACACACACACACACACACACACACACACACACACACACACACACACACACACACACACACACACACACACAGGAACACACACACACCGGAACACAGACAGACAGACATGTACCTCCTTGAAGATACATAGTGGCTGCTACCGTGTGTGACTATGTTCTGCAGACATTATCACCCAGAGGAGGATGCTGCGCTCCTATTAAGAATACACTGCCTTGTTTTAGTGAAATTAATAAGGACTAGATGGAATGAAGATGCCCTTTCTTGTATGTATAGATCATTAATTTTCACAACAGAGCCTCATCAACCCAACACTTTGGATTAGTCGTCATAGCGCAGGACAAATAATTGCAATGCGATGTGAAAACAATCAAAGTCATTTAATGAAATGACTCATGATTAATATCTCTCAATTAAAAGCCACTAAAATGCATCGCTGCTGAAGTGAAAATGACATGGATGAATGCCGGTATGAGACCCAGTCTTCGATAGTCTTGAGTCTTCACACTGTCACCACACTTTCTTTCAAACCAAGCTCACGGTGTTATGTGAGTGCAGGAGTAAAACTGCAGCTCCATCACTCCGTGCCTGAGCCGCTCGACTGACACGCGGCGCGATAGTGGCCTGAGTCGTAACGGACATTTATTGGTGGTCATCAAATTGCCATCAGAGGTCAGTGGCCAGCTAACACGCTAATTGGGTGTTAGGTTTTCCCGTGGTCTTGTCTGCGCTTTCAATCAAACGTCAGTCCAGCCTGACAGCAATCTGGTGGTGGGCTGAACTGGAAGAGCAAGTAATTTAAGATGTTTTCTCTCTCTCTCTCTCTGTTTCCCTCTCTCTCTCTCTCTCTCTCTCTGTTTCCCTCTCTCTCCCGCCCACGCTCCCTTCTATCCTTTGTACCGTCGCCTAACATCCAGATTCGTAGTCACAAATAGCAACCCTGAAGGTATCATTGTCCTTGTGAGGCACACTAATGTGTCTCCTCTTTGTTGTATTGTATTGCAGGCTCTGGAATAAATAGTGAGTCTGGAAAAATAAAGAAAAGCACATCTCTAAATCTTGAGATACATGTGAGGGGGAAAAACAAATTTAAGCCACACATCCCATTTACGATGACAAAACTGCTGTTGGTTGTAGACTGAAATCCTTTTTTTTTTCTTGCCTTCCACAAGCAAGAGTGATTACAATAAAAACCCCAAAAAACAAAACAGTAGTGCAGCACATCTCTGGAACCTGTCAGCGCCTCTTTTCCACTGTTATATTAAGTCATTTGCATGCTAAAGGCTTACACACTTATCTCCCGCAGAAACTGTCTGTGGATGAGATGAAAGGAGATTAGAGAGGTGCTGCTAATTCACAGTGGACAAAGAAGTTCTTCAGAGTGAGCGTGAACATGATGGTGGTGCACGTGATAATACATGGGCTGGAACAATGCATAATTCATCGAGAAACAGATTTCGTCCCCTATCTCGGTTAGTGTGCCTGCGCTTTAGTGCTTATATCCACGCCAGTGTAATTCACAGACTTATTTCCCCAGACGTGAAGAAAACCGAGACTGCTGTCAACAATCACTTTTGACAATTGGACCTGTTTTTCTGTCTTATTTAAGTGCGGTCGGGCACAGTTGAGGGCAGAAACTCATTTGGCTGGCGGCAGATGTCATTATGGGTTCCCTTTTGACATACCTAAGATACTCTGATTCTTCCTCTCTTTTTCTCCTCCTGTTTGGTTGGACGGTGATACCTTATTGATCTGTTCTGTTCTTGTCTTGTGGCTTTGAAATCAAACCCACCCTCTGAGTGTCTGAGGACTTTCTGTCTATACCTTTGGGACGTGCTGGGTACACGGACTCGTTGCGGGCGTTCTTGACGTCACTGGCACGATCTGTAGATGTCATGAAGAGAGAGTATCAACACGTAACCTCATCATCATTGTTTCTCTCACCTTCACCTGTCAGTCAGTCAGAGATAACTGTTTCTGCTTCTGTTGTCTCACACAGCAGTGAAATGAAAAATGAAAAATGTAATACCGAGATAAAATGACAAGATGTAAAACGTCAGCTCGGTACCCCTAATAATTTTTCTTTTTTTTTCCATTTCGGAAAACATCGCACCTTACAATTCATGCCCACATGCAACTGAATGAAGAAGTGAGACCTTTATGTAGCGAGGCAAAGATTACAGAGTGGAAAAGACTCGAGCAGTAATAACTTTAATGCAGGAAACAACAGTTCACATCTTGTCACAGAACTGCAATTGAATTCTCATTTTTAGTAACTTTGACCTTTTAAGTGTTTCAGTTGCCTAACCATAACCCTACCTTAACTGTAGTTTATAGGCCATAACCACAATTTTGTCTCTCACCTTAAAGGTCCCCTATTTTATACTTATCTGGTGTTTTTATTTGAAGTTTTGATCCCCATAAGAAGATATATTTGTGGTTTTAAGCACCATAAAAAGAACCAAAAACCATCTCCATGAACTCTCTGGAACTCTAGTTACAGCAGGTCAGTGAGTGTCTGACTGTTTTATAAGTAATTGAATAAAAATATAGCAGATTTCAGGTCAACACTCAGATAAACTGAATCCTGCAAGGTTGGATGGTGGGTCCTGGTGGGCCGGGCTTGACGCATGGCTGAGGGCGGTGACTGCTTTGTTGTGACATCGCAAAGTTATGGAAGTCCTGATGGCTTGTTTTAAGGCTCAGTTTCTGAATACAGGCTGTGTGCATTTCTCTGTGGACTGAGCACTTTGATACCTTCACAGTATTAATATAGAACCTAGACCTGCTTTATAGTCAAACAACACATGGACATCTACCTTTAGACAATATGGGACCTTTAACCATGCAGTATTTTCTACTATTGCATTTGTTGTTGAAACATCCTACTGTCACTGAATTTCAATTGGGAAAAAAAAGGGAACAATGTGCCATTTTATTTTATAGTGAATTGTAATTGGCTAGTTGCATTGCTGCAGTGCAACATAAGAAAATATATGACTCTGACACTTATTTTGTTGCTGCAAACAGCAATGCAAGACGAAGCAGCTGAGCTTTGCAAGTCAAAGTGGTGCGCCAAGCTTTTTTTTTTTTTTTACATGACGGTTGAAGCTTTGACTCGTGGTTTGTAATGCATTTCAGCTGCAGATGTCCGTATGAAGGGGTAGACGTTATTCTGCACAACTGCAGTGCCTCTACTCTAGTACACTTTGGTTTAAGTTCATTTCAGATGGAGACTTTTGTAAATCTGACGATTCACAAAGGGAGCCAACCCCGGAGTACCCCCGTGGCTTTATTTCACTTAGAAGCCATGTTAAGCCTATCAACCACCCAGCTGCACTTAATACACAATAGCCTAAGGCAAGGAAGTCCTACACTCTATCTGGCTCTGCTGCTCAGAGATACAAAGTTACTACGAGCCCTCAACAGGCCTCTGGCTGAGGAACGTGTGGTCAAGCATTTTAAGGAAATGAATTTAACTTGGATGCGCACATCAACTTAAATAAGAGCCAGCGGCAGCTTGTGCTAGTTGGTTGTTTAGTTATTCCCTTGAAGTGGCCAAATCAACCCATTTGGGTATCATCTGAGGGCTAGTTATGTCGGGCAGAGAGAACTGACAGCGCGCAGGGAAGGAGGGGCACTTACAATTCTGTGTGAAACCAGCTTCAGGCTGGCACTGGATCCATGTGACAGCTGAGCCAGGACAAGATGTGTGGGGATGTGATGAGAAGCTATCACAGCCACTTTTTTGCTTTCATTTGGAGCCTTTAAAAGTTATTCACAGATATTAAACCTTTTTGTGTTTTATTCTTTTACAACACCAAAACACAGTGGATATGATAACGGTAAATTGATTGCAACCATCAATAATATATAATACAAGACTGATTTTTCTCGTTTTTATCTTCAATTTAGAGAATTCAGTTTCCCTATACTGCCGTTTTAAATTGACTAACACATTGATTTAGGGATATGTGGCATATAAGCAAAAAAGTGAAATGATATAGGTCTAAGAACTAGAGTTTTTCAAGACAGGGTTACCAGATTAGGTCATGAAGCAGTACCCACCTTGCAGGTACAGGAACCCCTGATGCTGTTAGCCATGGGGTGGTTGCTAGCTTTGCCCTGTTGGTAATCCAGCCTCGGTGCCACCTCAACTATCCCATGTTGTCACCAGCCGTGTCTTTTCATCTGCTCGTGACGAGCTGCACTGGGGGCTTCATGCCATGTCTTCCAAGTCACCCTGAGGGCACCCAACCCATACGAGTCAGTTTTGCAGCTACAAGGATGTGATCCCCTGCTGGCTTCCCACAGGCCAATTGTTTATGTCTTCTGACAAACACAATCCAGAGTACCATGAATCAAAATCCAGGGTCTTTGCACTAGTGGGTAAGAATTTTGCACAGATTGACCTTTTCTATTAATTAGTGTCAAATTCAGCTCAAATACATTCATCGCTAAATAAAATAACAGGACATCAAGGGTGTATATACTTTGTCTAGAAATTGCAGTTCGGTTTTAGATGCCCTTTTGCATGGAATCTAACAATTTTCCATGTTGTTACCCTGTTGTCTCATGGAGTGGGATTACAGTGAATAAAATCCTACACTGCACCTGTCAAATACCACTTACAGTACACCAGGAGATCCTAGTCTGACACAAATTTAAGCCATGATTAACAAGCAAATGAGGAGTGACTGACACCAGGAGATGCTGCAGGACCCCAGCCTGTTTAATTCTAAAAATTCAATCTCAGCGCCCGCCCAGACCAGAGACACCAACTGATTTTTAAATGCCTCTATCTCAATGCAAATGAGGGCTTCTGCCGATGTTGATTACCTGCCGTTAGCGGCCTTCTGCAGAGTGACCTTCCCTCCTCATGTCATGACTGTATTTGCCCCTTTAAGCTGCCTGTCAAACATAGAAGCATTCTTCTTACTGAAGCCGGGGTCTATTTGTTTGAGCAGGATCAGGACGCCGGAGGCATACAAATGTGAGCCTCTGAGAGGATTTATGCAGAACAAAATATTCTGTGTATTCGACAGACTGGGTGATGGACATCTCAGTGTCATATGTCAGCAGCGAAGATGAAAGGCTATGATTTAGATTAGGTTTAGATTTATCATTTCATTAATACAACTACTGGCACCGCTGCTCAGCATGTCAATGCGGATGGTGCAGCAGCACTTCCAAATGGCCAGCAGGTGTAGCAGTGAGGTCTCTGCATGAAGAGGCAGTGGATGAAGATGGGGAGTGGAGGGAGGACTTGGAAGCAGCAGTCGGTGGGATTAATCGAACTGTCTCATTTAACCATCCCTCTCTCTCGGCGAATCCAATATTTAACACAGTGTTTGACCTTTAGTGTCCTCATTTAGCTTCATTTGTTGGTAAATGGTAAACTTTTAAGGATGCTCCATTATGTCCTAACCTTGTAAGATTAACTGAAGGTGATGCTGTACCAGGAGAATAGTCCCAGGAAAGATGCTGAGCAGCTCATTCGTCCTCCACTGTGTTGCTCCCTCTGCCTCGTCTGTTGCAAAGCTTGGTTAGCTTTACACCACACATTCACTGCTGCTCATCCACACAGTCTTGTGTTATTGTTCACAGCAGCAACCAAAACGAGAGCGAGGGAGCAGTAAAGTAGCACTTTCACAAGATATTAAAATCAGAGTTCTGCTGCTGTTGTCTTTTTGATGTCTGCAGGGAAAAACGCTTTTTCATTAATCACTGACAAACGCCTGCATCCGCACTGTCTGCCACTGAGGAGATTACGAAGGAGACATGCAGCTGAACTTTAAAAAAAAAAACTGAAAAAAACTGTGGTCATGCAGTTCTGAGAGAATAAATAGGTTTTGTGCATTTAAATGATTTCTTTCCTTCCTCGGTCTGGCTAGGGGAATTTTCCACACCTGCCCACATGGCTCACAGTATTTCATCCCATTATTTGGTCTTGCCGAGACATCCTCCAAAACAAACGAGGGAAAATAAAGACAATGAATTACGTCCTTCTTCATTTGGCTCTCTTTGACTCTGATAAAGGTTGACATGCTATTTCAGTCGCTTCCTTTTGAATAGATTTGAACGAGAGGGTGAGAGAGGTCTAAGCTGGTTTAAACTGGGCACAGATCTGGTAATGAAACGGCGTGCCAGTTGGCCCGCGTAGGAGGACTTCTGTTTCCCCACAGGGAGATGACACAACCAAAACACATAATAATTCACTTGGCTATATGTGGGCCGTGTCAGTGTGTTGGAGAAGAAATGCATTAAGCCCCGACTTTTCCTGAGCGGCATTGACCTTTAACACAAGGCCGGCAAGGAGAAGATACCTGCTTAGACCCACAGCTTGTTGGGCCTGGTTCTAAAAGATCAGATAAGCAATCATCAATCAGCCAAAAGCAAAAGACGTGGAACCTTCATATGAGAACATGTCACTTCGAAGGGGCTCTTGGGAACCCGAAACTTGTGCCAAATGTTGACTTTGCTCTTTAGCGTTGAGCCCTCAGGGGTTGGGGTCACAGATGGTGTCCTGAGAGTAAGATCTAAATCATGTGTCAGTGGAGAGCAGAGTGGTAACTGGTTTTCGGTTCGTGACAGCACACATAATCTCAGCAGAATTCACTGCACTTTAGGAGTGCAGGGTTCCAGAGGTAAAAGTCTCATTCATTTTCTATACAGACAACATCAGGCGACTGAAAAAAAAACGTAAGGAGAGAAAGTATACTACGATTCCCAGGGTGCATTTTAGTGAAAGTGATCCAGTCACTGCACCTCATTCAGCAGTTAAAAATGAGTTTGCTTTTGAATTCTGGGTTGGTTTTGGATGAATTATGTTACTGTGGCTTGGTTCTTGGTTCCCAGTCATTCTTAATTTGGTAGAGCTCTGATTCACACCTTTTATTGGCTTCATCTCCACAACAACAATGGCTGAGGTTCATGGGTAAAGTACTCAGAGCTGCGATTTCTGAGAAACAAAGTTGAAATAATTGAAGTTAATGGCCATGACATAATGTAATATCCTTAATTGATCCTGCAGTAATTATGAAGATATCTTATAAACTTGAGGTGCACACATACATCCAAGCCAGAAATAGGACAGGTGCTGGGCAGAAAAACAACAAACGAATACAATTTTCACTTATTTCTTGCAAAAAAAAAAAAGCACCAGTGGAGCCCTTCAGTGTGTGAGGATCATTTTAAAACAATACACTGAACCAAGAATTTATTGTCAGGGAATAAAACTCTAAAGCCAGCAGGTCCATCAACTTTGCAAATCTGTTACTATTAGAATTTCAATATTTTATAACAGGTGTTTTTCTTATCGCTTTTTTTTCAAAATGTCAAAAACCAAATCATATTGCCATTCTTGGAAAAATGAAACTGTTATACTTTGCTAGGCTATGTGACACTCCCTTAAGTATGTTTTTTTGAACATACCTTATGTTCCATGAAGAACTCACGAAAAAGGTCCTGAGGACAGCAATCCTGGCCGCCCTGAGACCAGCTGTCTCGTGTGTGTGTGTGTGACTGATCATACCCTTGAATGGTGCATGGTGATACAGATATCACCGCCTTGCCCTGCAAAGCAACGAGTGCGGGGGCATTAATCTAGATTAATAAATAATCTACCGCAGGGAAGGAGTAAAACTTTGTTAGCAGCAACCTTAAGTGGTTTCTGCATCACCCCGCGCAACTCTCACCTTGTGAGCCGGGCCCTGACACTTCCCCTTATTGATATCAGTGTGATTTATGGAACTCTGCTCCCCTGGCCATCCTCAAACTGGAGATGGGAGTGTGATTTATCCCCGTCTGATGCTGCGGGGTGTCTACTGCTGGAGAGATGAGGGAGGAAGCTCTGACTGAATTAGCCTCCGGCTTGAGTCCTGCTTTTAGTTTTTTTTTTAAGAGTGAATATCTTCTCTGCACTTCTGCAGCAGGATTTTGTTTTAATGAACAGGTCCATTTGCCCCCTCCCCCCTCATTGCCTCACTGTTTCTCCCTGAACCCTGACAGCAAGAATGTGTATAGAGACAAATGGAGGAAATCAATGGATTGTGGATGACTCAGCTTCAGTTATTACTGCAGTGCTTTCTGTTATTATTTAATAACTTAATATCTGCTCTGTTTTTTTTTTTTTTTTTTTTTTTTTTTTATAAAGAGCATAATTCGCTCCATTTCAGCTGAAACCTCTCTCTGCTCTGTGACCGCTGTAACTTCTGTGTCACAGGTAATCACAGTAACAGCACTCCCATGGGAAACATGTGTCCTCTCTAATTCTATGATTGTGTCTGTGTGGTTTCCTCTCAGATGAGTTTTAATTTGGAGCCGAGGGGTAATATGAGATAAATCCTATTGCATGCCCTGCAACACTGGCCTTTGCCATGGCTGGCCCCATTAAAGGATACTTTATTGATTGTAAATAAGCTTTGTAATTAATGGAGTATTATGGCAGTTCTCAGTCCAGGCTTAGACTGACGGGGGGGTGTCTACACCTGCCACCAGTTGGATTTTTAGTTTTTTGTGTGTGTTTAGAATTTAGATGAGGCTTTAGTGTTTAAAATTTTTAATTCATTCAACAACAGGGCTGCAGAATGAAGAGAACTAAGCTATAATCCTCTAATAATCATAACTCAGGTTTCTCAACATTATGCCATGACGAAGCAATTCTTCCAGCAAAGCTTATAGCTAAAGCTACATATTTAATGGCTAAGGCTGGTAAATCAGCACCAACTTTAAAGTCTTTCACACAGGTGTCTGTATAGCTCTGTCTTTTTTTTTTTTTTTTTGTCAATTCAGCCTTCGTGAGCCGTGCTTACAAATGAACCGAGCTGCGTCTGTGTTTTATTTTTCATCAGAACAAACAAGTGCGCTGCCACCGCTCCGGGTGACCAGAGCAGATGAAAGTGGCTCGTCACGCAGGGCCGGTGAATGTGCCTTTAAGTGGCTTTTAACACACTGTATGAGCATCATGCCCGAGCTGTGGAGGAGCCTGAGATGGGCTGCATCCGCTTACGCACATTATCTGTGAGAGCATGCTGCTTCTTGGCTTCCCTTCACAAAGGCTGGTACACAGGGTCAGAGAGAGTGGGAATGAGAGATGTGTATGCTTACACCCTCAGATGAAACATTGACTCAGCTGTGCATACGGGTACATTTTTTTTTTGTGTGTGTGCGTGCCTATCTCACTCTGTAGCAACCCGCGAGTCTGTATGTATGTATGTATGTATGTATGTATGTATGTATGTATGTATGTATGTGTGTGTGTGCTTCACTTGCCTACTCAGTATCCCGTCCTCTTAAGATTTCAAACATTGATTGCCTCCTCTAGAAACAGACAGCAGTAGCTCTCCCTTTTTCCTGCTCTGGCAGTGAGTAAACTGCAGTAGCCTTGTCTGGTTAGCTCACTGCTCTACATATGGACACAGATTTATTGGGCGAGACTGTGAAGTCCTTAGTCCTTTCGGCTACAATGTGTACTTACTAAGTCATGGCTTTTTAAGATTTTGATTTAGTATGATAATCACAGAGCACCTTCTGGCCTGTAAGCTAACCAGACCAGACATAATAAGCTGCTCCCTGCTCATATTTTATACTGAGGTGACGTTGCGGTGAGTAGCGCGGATGCTTGCGTAGATGCCCCCGCACAGCCTTGGCCTGTATCTCTGGAGATGAGCGTGCATGCCAATAGACCTGACCCACTGCCACCTTACACTCTCTTACCGCTGTCTACATCTTGTCATAGGAAAGCACATGATTCATACCAATGAATGGATCTCAGACAGAGGGAAGGGCTTGCGTGGTTCTACATGATAAAACCACCCCTCATCGCTGGAGCGTTTATTTAAGCTACGGAACATTATCGTCTCAATTTAGAAAATGTGTGAGGTTAAAAGTGTTATTCTAAGGGAAATATACTTAATTCTTTGTTGATGGTAATTAATAGTGTGAATTAGCTCTCAATAAGTAAAATTGGATTGTGGGAAAAAAAAAAAAAAAATCTGGATCATTCCCGTCGGCCCACACCGCGATGTCGCCATTCATGGCATGTGTCACTGCTCAGCCACCTTGAACTAGAACTGCTGCGTTTGATGTGACTAATGCTTTTCATCTACCCCTCTGGTAGGTGTGAGGATCGCTTGTGTCACTGTATCATAAAGCAGCTGTAATGATTGCTGTGATTAAGCTGCCTTTTAACTAGTTCTTTCCCACAGCTCAGGGGACCCGATTAATGCAACTGAGATTGACTGTAGAACTAAAACCTTTATCACACGTCACACAGATACATTTACAGCCGTTAGAATTGCAAAGGTGGCACAAAAAAAACAGGGAAAAAGAATAAAATACTGTGAGGATTCTTTGAAAGTGGCAGCGGTGCGACTAACCCCATTATTTCCAGCCTTTAAGCATCTGGTCTAACGTGACCAAATAATTTCTTAATGTCAATTATTCCAGTATCACACAATCGCTGTCCTATTCAACACTAGTAAGAGTACAGTGGGAAATTAACCTTTAACATTTGCAGGATGATATTTCATCAGTAAACCTTTGTTAAAAAGTGACAAGAGGCCATGTTGCTGCCTCGTACTATGATTATAAAATTATTACATTTTCTATCCTTTGTGTCACATGTAATTTACTGCACTTAATTATTGCAAAAATTAGAGAAATTTCATATCTTTTGAGGGTCTGTGTGCCTGTAGCATCAGTTAACTCACTGCCTTAGCTCAGTTCCCAAGACAATCATATCATTAGCTGATAACACATTTATAACAGACAGCCCTGTAGGAGGCTCTTAATACCATCGCACACACTCTTAAGGTTCTTTTCACTTCACCAGAGAACAGTTGCATCAGGGTCATGGCCAAGCATTACGGAGAGAAATGGCAGCCTGTCCTCGAAGATCCACTCCTTTACATCAGGGCTCATTTTTTATTTAGAAGAACCCGTCACAATGGGTGTGACGGGTGAGACTGCTCGGAAAATGAGGTCAAAGATATTCATATTTATTGTCAATGATCCCTCTAAATCAGAGTGTTTTTTATGAGCAGTGGAATTATTAGCCAGTGATACAGACTTAACTTGTAAGTATGAAGGTACGTCAGAAGACGGAACACTAAAAATGCCATAAGCCTTATTCACATTAGCTTTAATTTAACCTGTGCATGTGTTAGGGACATTTACTAGCACTATAACTGACTGGGGGAGAGGAATGGTAACTGTGTTTATTAGATGGACAACCATATGAGGCATCAGGATCCTCTCGTACTGCCACTGATGGCCAGCAATTACTAATCCAGCCGGCCAGTAGCAAGAAAGATATTTCTATATTGTAAAAAAAAAGTGGTTAAAGTAAACAGAAATTTTACATAGGCATAATTATAGTAATAATATTATGTGCTCTTTCTTCTGTACTACGTCTTTTATTCTGGAAAATAATTATTAGATTGGATTCAACTTTATTGTCATTGGATACAGTAAGTATACAATGACATGGATGTAGTTTTGTATCTTACAGTGCTGTAGTGATAGAAAAGCAAACATGATATACGAAATGTAAAGCAGCAATGATATGTAATGATATGTACACAATGAACCGTAGAATGGTCTGACTATGTTATATTTACAGTATAAACAGTGAGCATACACATACATCTGAACATAGTGAGAGTTATATAAGCACTGTAATACAATCTAATAATGTAAGCAGTTAAATATTGATAACGGGGAGCGCAGAATCATCCATTCATTAGATTTCGCAGGTTATGTTGTGGTTAAAGGCGTGATGCCGAGTATAGGCTTCACGTCGGGAATGAAACCTTGTAGTATGTAGTGGTGTGTCACAGTGGACGGCAATTCTCTGACCGTCCTGATACAGACTCGAGCGCTTCAGATTTCTTTCTTCTCTGTCCTGGTTTTACAGCTTCTATCATGTTTTGTTCGCACTCTGTTGGGGTTGACTGTGACTCCTTCATGACTCTTTCACCTAATATAATCTAATCTAATACAGTGACCAGTGAGTAAATATGACTACAGTCACCACATTCTCTGTGCCTCCTGCCTCTGAATCAACGTTTCGCAAAAAAAAAAAAAAAAAAAATTACATTTACAAAAAATCTGAACAGTCATTTATGGAGGAAAGGTCAGAGTGTCAGCACACACACTCTTTCAAAACAAACAACAAACACACAGAGTCATTTCCAGGAAAGCATCTGAAGTGATATGAGCCTGTGTCTGGTCTCGTTTTGGCAGCTGCAGTCGCTTCCCTCAATTTTCCCTTGGTATAGTTTTTGTTGTTGTTCAAATTGACTTTCTCTTTCAGTTCTATCTCTGTTCTTTTATTTTTTTTCTCCCCCTTTTGCTCTAGGCCTAAACTCAAAATGGACACCTGCCGGGACTGCACTCAGGTTTCAATCTTGTTGAGACTTTACTGTGGACAACTTCATTTTACAAAAAGCAAGGCGGACACAGCCTGATGAAATCAAAACTCTGCTGGAGTTGTGGTGGAGTCAAAGTCTCAATCTCATCAGAATTCAAGCTAATCTGCAACTATAGTCTAGTGGCTTAGACCAGCCACAACTAGTCCAGACACCATAGGTCCATTTCGGCTTAAATCATTAAGTGTGACGCTTTCAAAAATAGAAACAAAGAAGACGAAATGTCCCAAATCAATCAGTAAATACAAATAGATTTTGTATGGTTCGGTTTCATCCGACCTGACCGTATCATCCATTGTCTCATTGTCAGTGCCATTTCCCATGTCCATCCCACTGTCTGGACTGTTATGATCCTGGAAGCCTTTGAGAGGGGGATTGTGAAAGACATTGGTTTAGTAGGGTTGGGGGAGGGGGAGGATGGCTTTTTTGAGAGCTTTTCCATGTTATCCATTCAGTTATTTTTATTATTATTATTATTATTGTTTGGGTCCAAAGCCGACTCCTCAGCTGGAGCTTTTCCATGGGGCTTTGCAGAATCGCTCCCACCTAATGGAGAACATCTGCTGCCATGCTTTTTACTACCAGGACTCACAGCAGAGTGATGTGTATGCCTGGGGTGAGGGGAGTGGGGGCAGGGATTAGCTGTGTAACTCCTGTTTTGTACTGATACACCCAGACCCCCCATAGTCTTACAATACTGTACAGTATATGCCTTGTATTAACTTTGTATGCTATATACTGAATATATCAGATCCTCCTCACTTTATTTGGACAAATTCACCATAAACAATCAATGTGATGTGACCAACTTCACAGATGTTAGCTATAGCTGTCAGCTTTTTCCTCTTGTCTTAGTGCTTTTGTGGAAAGTAGTCCTCCAGCTATGGGATAAGTGTAAACTTGACTTTTTTAATGCTCTTCCACATCAAAGCTTTATATCATGTGTATATAGATATGAACAACTGCTTTATGAATATGGTTTAGGGGTGTCTTCTGTCTTTTTTTCCATTATCCAGAGTATATTTTGATGGAAGCTTCTTGGATTGATTACTTAAATGATACATTAGCAACCTGGTTAATAACTCTGCACTGTAACAATGATACAATGCTGTGCCTCAGCAGCCGGAGTTGTTGGAGCATTAAAGGTCCCATATTTTACGCTTCTGTGTTTTATTTGAAGTGTTGATCTACAAGAAGATATATTTGTGGTTTTAAGAACCAAAAATCACCTCCATGAGTTTTACATCTCCTCTGTCAGGCTTATCTTTGAAGCTCTAGTAACAACAGGTCGGTGAGCCAATCAGAAGAGAGGAGGCTCTGAGCCTCTCTTCTGATTGGGTGTCTGTTTTCTGAGTGATTGGATAAAAATATTGCAGATTTAAGGTTAAAACTCAAAGAAACCAAATCCTGGAATGGTTGGATGGTGGGTCCAGGTGGCTTGGGGCATGGCTGAAAGCCGCAACTGCTTTGTTGTGACATCGCAAAGTTACAGAAGTCCTGACGGCTGGTTTCTGAATATAGGCTGTTTGCATTTCTCTGTGGACTGAGCGCTTTGATACTTTCACAGTATTAATATAGAACCTAGAACCTAGAACCTTTTTATAATCAAAAAACACATGGAAATCTCAATTTCTACAATATAGGACCTTTAATTACAGGGTTGGTGGTTTGATCCTTCACCTCCACCTTATGTCCACATTGTCAGTGTCCTTGAGCAAGACACTGAACCCCAATTGCTCTCGAAGGCCTTGTAAGCAGTTTGCATTGATCACACTACTGAATGTATGTAAATATGCTTTTTGGTAGGCAGCAGTAGTAAAAGCTCTGGTACTCTGGACACTATGAATAGGATTTATCCCCTTTTCAGTGTTTTCTGACACATGACCTCTGTGAAATGACCATTCCTGTCTCGACAATCTATTTTGTTGTGTTGCTCTGAAATTAATCATTATACTTTTATCTAAAGAATGTAGTTGTTAATAATGTAAGGTCTCACAGCAGACAGTTGGTCAAACCACTAGAGCTCTCTCGGAAATATTAATATGTATTGTCTTTTCTTTCCCTGACAGATTTTTCTGTAGTCTGGTCCAGGGCATCTGCTACAGTCATGTTCAGGAACAGCTTGAAGATGCTGCTGACGGGGGGGAAGGCCAACCGCAAGAGTCGCAGCAGTGGTGAGTCTGTCTTCTCATGCCAGCCACAAACAATGACGTATCTGCCTGTCAGCACATAGAAGGTGTTCACTAGTTCCTGTGGGTATATTTTTAGGAAGCAGAAGATGAAATGTATTTTGGTTCTTAAAGAGTAATGCGTGACTCCTGGAGACCCCTTCAGACCTGTTTGGTGCTTAAAATAGGTCTAAACTTACTCATCATTTGAGTAGTTGTGACTCCTGTTGGGAGATCTTAAAGGCACAGTATTGTATAGTAGGAGTCTCTAAATCAGAACAATAACAAAAAGAAGTTGGGTAACGTTGTGAAATAGCATGGGATCATGGGAGTTGTTGTCATCACTGAGATCAGCTTCTCCTGGTTGGGATTCCTTCAGTGTCAATCGTTTTACCGGGACTTATCCACAGAGGTACCAGGTGATTAAATCTGGTAAAAACACTGAATAAAGAAGTTTCACATTAAAAATCTGTGTTTCTCCGACAATGTGTAGTGTAATGTACACGACGTCTCGGAGTGGGTGGGAGCAGAGCTGTAGCTAACTACAAAGCTGACGTATGCGCAAAGGGGATATGACGCCGTTGCCAGGCGACCGAATGAAACGGACCATTACTTTGATTTAAAATTACAGATTTCTCAAGGTTTGAAAAGTGCTGGAAACATTTGGGATACTGTAACTACACATCTCAACAAAACGTAACCCAGGTTTAGTTGTTTGTAGACATTTTAATGCGGAGAAGTTACATATCAAACCTTTAACACTAGTTTTCCACCAACACTTGCAGCATGCTTTGACCATGAACGTCATGCTGTACTATGAAGATTTTTCCATTATGCATTTACTGCAGCGGATTTCTGAGTTGCCCTTTATCATTTAGCCTTGAACAGCCATAATGTGATGCTTCCTAACTCAGCCAAGCTCTCAAGATATCAGTTCAGTAGTGGAGGAGGTTCACTGGAGGTTTGTTTCACTACGTTCCTGTTCCTTCCTTCAGCTGGCTGATAAGAACCGCACCGTCTCATGATCGCTTTCCTGCGCTGTGCCGTCAGAGCTGTGATAAAGGCGTGTTGATACACTGCACAGCAAACTCAACGCTTCCTGCAGCTGTGTTACAGTAAAAGCTTCCCACCAGTGAAACACTTTTTGTCCTCAAATCACTCAACAGATCAAGCTTTCAAGGTCTTGCCATACATTTTTGTTCTTGTTGTATTCAAACACGTTTTTATCATGCATGGTACAGTACATAGGGTGTCTGCGGGTCTTAAAGTCTTGAAAAGGCACAAAAAAGGCCTTAGAAGGTATTAAGAATTCTTGAATTTGATTTGCTATGGTCTTGAATGTTTTTCTTGCCTACTGTGGACAGGCAAATTAGTTATAATCCTTTTATATCTTCAGACACATCTACAAACTAAAAGTGGGATTGTTGCAACTGTTGCGACTGTACACGTAGGAGGTTTATCAATCCTTTATTGTAGAGTTTCAGTCACCACCTGCCTCCAGAGTTCTTGCGTGGGCCTGGGCTGCTGCACTGAACGCACCGCATGACGCACAGGAGTCACATAACGTCACCTTCATTCACTGAAAATGAAATGAAGTTCTAGGATAATTCCACAATAACCGTGCGGTAATGATGGCAGAACGTTCACAGCACAACTCGGCCGCGGAGAGAGTGAGTTCCACTCCGAGCAATCTTAAAAGCCCTGTTGAGAAATATTTTGGTCAGTAGATTGTGGACGTTTTATGGAAGGTATGTAAGCTAGAGTTAGTGTAGCATTCCAGCGCTAGCAACCAGAGGGCACATCTTGGAGATATGCACCCAAATGAGCAGCTATACAAGTAGTTACCGCTCTCATTGTATTGGTTTGCGCAAAAGTAGATATTCGAATGGTTTGAACCTGTGTGTTTATTACGAAGGAATATCCAAACGTCATTTTTGGCCAGTTTTGACAGTGTTACTATGTGGTACACAGACCAACCTGTGCATCCCCCTTTTTCCCCACACTCAGGTGAAATGACTATTAAAAAGCAGAAGCCACGTTACTCTGAGGTCCTTGGGGGGAAAAAAAACCACATGAAAACTTTTGTTCCTGCACATGCATTACTGCCACTCAAGCCTCATAAAGCTCTCACTTACAGGAACAGGGCCTTTGATGTGGTGTAATCCCAGCCAAAAGCAACACTTGGGAGAGCTTTGACCGCTCATTTTGAAATGGTGCGGCCGTTCTTATTCCAATCTAATAAGTTTCATGTTATTGCCTGGTCAGTGTAACAGCCTCCGCTCTCGTAAGAGTCTCCCCAGGATAGGGTCTTTTATTACGGTGTGAAAATGTGCCTTCTAAGGCTTTCGTCCAGCCGCCCACTCGATTTGCACAGATGAATTAATTTTTTAAAGCCTGAAATATCGCACACTATATTATGTCACTGCCTTTTCCCTCAACTTAGCCACTCAGCGGATGTGTTTATGAAAATCAGTCTTTGCAGGTCTTTTTGCAGTAGTTTGGGAGGTTTTTGCGGTGTCGCATTGATACAGTCAATTTCAGCAAGTATCCCAAATGAATGTTTGACTCCCATTCACTGGTTTGGACAAGATGTTTTGAAATGCAGAGCAATGTATGTGCAACTTTAGCGGTTGTCATAGAGTTCTGTGGCAACCTTGAGATGTTGAGTTAAAAACCTTTAATAACTTCACTTTAGCAGCCAGTATTCTGTTTTTTTTTTAGTGTTATGATGTTCCATCGTTCTTTTTTAGGCTTCAATAAAAAATAAAAAAAATCCCTTGTTTGATGTTTGACTTCCTGGCTTATTATTTATCTCGCTTGACTTAAACTCTCCTCTCCTCATGGAGCTGGGTCATCAAAGGAATTGAAGATTTTTTTTTTTTACTGTTACTACAGAAACTATGTGTTGTAATTCTCGGTGAAATCACACTTTTGTCACATTTTTCTAAACATTTACAACATTTAATTGGCAAAATATGATAACACAGATCAACTTGTGTCACAGGTTTTCACGAGCGCTGCTCTAGATTCTTGGATTTTGGGTTAGCAGTAATCACCATTAAACTGGTTGAACTGCTTTCATCCTGTATATATACATATACAGTGTATATGCAAATATCTACCCTTTCTTGCATGTACATTGTGGGGCCCCCACTGCGAGGCTTCAGGGCTGAAGTGAACTTGCTGCTAGCAAAACCCACCTCCTGTGCCTTCAGTGTGTTTGTGTGTTTATGTGTGAAGTGACGAGCAGACAGACCGAGCAGCAGCGCATGAGTGGAGTACCCTCCAGTGTTGTGATATCTGTTGCTGTCACTTTGCGGGGAATCCACTCCTCCCAGCAGACGAGTGCTACTCTTACAATCTGGCTCCTCCACTGAAACATCTGTATCAAGGCAGTTTCCTACATATCTGCGTGCTCCAACAGACACCACCACTTTTTTTAAAGCTTTATTTAGACAGATAATTTACACTTATGTCATGAAGGTGAGACCCACCCAGATATAAATACACACAAACATGTTTTTCATTGAGCTGTTCCGTCCCTTCCAAGGACATCCGAAGGACTGGTTCTAGCAACTCCGACTTATCAGCTTACGACAGACGGAGAGTGCCCGAAAGCCACATCCGTCTGCTGCTACTGTGGGAGGAGCACTCGGCTCAGAGGGAGGACTTGCCGCTCTGAGTAACTGCCCCCTGTACGTGGATGCACTGGCCGCTGAAATTGGTCTTCGGTTCAGATGTAAGATCGCGGGATAAGATGATCATCCTCCGTGTTTGATGCAGTTACAAGCGAGCTTCTGGCTTCAGGAATGGCAGAGCTCCAGAGGGGAACAGGCACGCTAATCTGAAGACAACAGATGAGCCAGCTGTCCCCTTGATCTGCACTGGAGAAATTGTTTGAGCCCCAAGTTACTAAGCCGGTGAATGGCATTTTTTAAATTGAATAACACAGATAAGCGGCTCTGATTGTGACGATGCAGACATGTACAAATCTCTGTCACGGGAATGGGGTGTTATCTTGTGGGAAACTACACTGTGCAGCCTGTTTTGTCCTCAGACACTATCATTAATAGTTTGAGTCAGTCTCTAACTTGCTGCTATTCTTCTCAGTCCAGCTACTCTGAGATTAATCAGCCGCCGTTCAAGCTCTGAAGTGAATGTTCACTTGAGAGAGCCTATAATCTCACAACCTGAGATTCCGGCTGTTTAAACAAAAAGGACAAATGTCTTGGAGCTACTGCAGCAGCGGTGTTTAGATATCAGATACGCTCTTCGTCTTTTCGTTAAGACACAGATCAGACTTCAGCGTGTCGTATGTAAGGCTTTCTCTCCGACAAAAGTGGCCCATTGTTACTGTTGCCTACGGCGGTTTCATGTACAGTTATACTCGCCTGGAAAGCTGAAATGTGAACAAGAAGGAAAATGTCCCCTCATGGTCTTAGGATATTACACTGACTTTCTAGCTTGAAAATGGAGAAGTGTGTCAAGCATTTGTTTCATTTTTGTAGTGTTATGGGTAAAGATTTTGACTGCCTCTCTTTCTTGTTCCCATCACCAGGGGTGGAGAAGTGGGTCTAGACTTGAAACAAAGTCAACAGCCTGACACCGCAATTACAGTTTATGGCATTGGCTGATTGGAAAATGAGAAATGGGGTTGAAAGGTTGGACAGCGAGCTGTTGCATGACTAATACGCGCCGAGAGGGGCCCGAGCGTGGAAGTTGAGGAGCAAGATGTAGTGTACGCACATGTGCACATCCTCACCGGGAGTTGAAACTAATGTGGATTAACAAGATTTTTTTTTTTTTTTTTAATTTACTGGAAAACAGAATAAAAAAACGTATACCGGCTCATAATATCCAGCTTCACTGTTTTAACCCATGACACGTTGGCATGCCGCATCATCAGCGCTACATGGACCCACGTGGGGAAGCCAAATAGAAATGCAAGTCATGCTTCACTTCACTGCACCTTATGTTTAATTTATCTCAGCTGCTGTTTGCAAAAAAAAAAAAAAAAAGCCTTAGAAAAATTAACTGATCTCTAGCATTAATAGTCCAGACTGTACCTGGACCTCGTTATGTCATAAATGGTGGTGAACAGACAGAAACGGGACAAGAAGGGACAGCTTGTTCCGTAATAACATGGGACTGTGCGGCTGCTGCGTTTTAACTGCTAAGATTCAAAGTAGGACACAAGCTCAATGCACTTCTGCTTTAAGTTGTATTAATTTTTTGATGGACCTGGGAACTGGATGGACCACAGTTACAAATGATCTTGTACAAATAAAGAAAGGCCACATATTGTCTATACAGACTGGGAACAGTTTGCAATCAGCAGATGTATTTAACTGTTGAAATTCAGCTTTTGGATTCAAAATCTGCACTCACACAGTGATTAGTCTGCTTTCTTCTCATGCCTTAAGTATGAAGTATGCATTACTTCCAGCTATCTCAGTGCTGTTTGTACGTGTTGTGCCGTTGATGCACAGAGACGCTTGCAAGGTCGATGGTTCGACATTTGACTGTTCCAAATTGGCCTCTGTAGATTGTCGAAGACTATCTTGCCAACCTGTTCTTCCGCAGAGATGAATCACGCTGGCTGTCATTTGAGAGCATTCAAAAAGGCAGAGATATACTAACTTAATACCTCCTAATACCTCCAATTCAAATAAGGGCTAATTAAAAACGTCAGTATTCTACTGAACACAGCCCTTGCATTGTCAGCCCCCCCCCCAGCAAGGATTCATCCACGTTCCGCCCTTCATTCAGACGTGGAACGTTCCAGTAACTCGACAAGTCTGAAGGCAGCAGGTGCTTGACAGGAATCAAATTGCTCCCCCCTAATCACGGCACTCTAATTGATGGCTCATTTTCCACAGTGGTGGGGAAATCTAATTAGAGATCATCAGATCAGCAAACATGCTTTGAGCTCTAAGGCACAAGGAGTGACACAACAGCCAAGCCTAATGCAGTGTAAACGCAATTATTGTCAATCTTAAACTGCAGATAAGCCCACTTGCACAGGGCAATTCTAGTAAAAGTCAAATAATAATAATAATAAGTTTTGCCTTTTCAGATACTCCAAGTATCTTTCTGTATGGATCAATGGATGTGCTGAATTCAGTCATTCATGCTTTATTACTTAGATTTGAATAATTCTACAGTTTGGCTTCTTTGTGCTTATAATATGACACATGAACCTAAAGTGCCTCGCTCTAACTACCATTATGTTGTTAAGTATTCCTCTGCAGACTCATTATAAACCTATAATTACTGTTTTCCAAAGATTTTAGTGGTTAAAAAGATACACGACCTTGTATTCTGTCGATCTTCTGGTATACTTAACACTGTTGATGGATGGAAGGTATGGACAAGAACTAGGTACGTTTCAGTTAATTAAAAGTGAAAGACTTGTAGCCAACACATAAAAGAACATTTAGGTTGCTGACATCTATGAAAAACTACACTGAGGACACGTGGGCCTAATGCATTAGCAAGCCCCCTCTTGACTCTGATGTAAATCAACAGTTATATCCAGATCTATTCAGTCAATCATTTGCGAACCATCTTTGCAGCCATTATTTAGTTGATTTTCATGTTTGCTTATGTATCTGTGATTGCTTTTTATCTGTCGCGTACTCTCTGCACTTTAAAATCTAATAAATGCAATGGGGGGAAAACATATATGCAGATGTTGCAAATTTCCATATATATTGCTACTTACATGCAAATAAAGCTATGGAATATCTAGGGAACATTAGCGACTGCATTGACTGCATAGAAATGAATCATTCCAGTGAGTAGAATATTATCAGATAGATGTGAGAGGCCACAGGAGGAGCAGCAGCAGCAGCTTAACATGCACTGATTCTGGCTGATCTCCACAGTGCGACAGATTGGCACCTACTGCTCCACAGAATGGCCCCTTCCTTCCTGTATTAATGAACCCGGGAGGGGAAAAAAAAAAAATGAATGGAGGGATTTCAGTGGATCAGGTCCTGTTAACATGCGGGAACACTGTACTCCTGCAGAGGGATATCATATTTAGCCCTTCATTCACTCCAGACTAGAAAATGTTCAAGTTACTCTGGTTGCAGACCCAAATAATACCTATAGATACATTGACATTTTGGGATCTGATTGATGCTATATTTTAGGGCTACAACTTATGATTTTTTTTCATTATCCATTAATCTGCTAATTATTTTCTCAATAATCGATTCATTGTTTGGTCTAAAAAATACCAGAAAATTGTGACAAATGCCTGTGAAACCTCCTAAAACCTGCAGATGCTTTGTTTTGCACAACCAACAGTCCAGAAAGCTATAAATATTCAATTAATTGCAACAATATAAAACAGAAAAACAGCAAAATCCTCATATTAGAAAGACTGGAGCCAGAGAAGTTTAGGAGTTTATGCTTAAGAATGACGATTAATCAGTTGAATAAACAGTCGCAGCTCACCGGCCAGTCATTTCAGCTCTACCTGATTTGTATTCAGCTGATGCTTGTGTTTTTCTGTTGTAATATTCTGCTGCTCTCTGGCTACTGCAGAACGTACATTCATCTGTAAACTCCTTTTTATCTCACACCACGCCTCAGTAACCTCCATATGTCTTAATTCCCTTTAAACGTGAACATTAAGATGCTGAGTAAACACAGATTGTAGCCGGCAAAGCAGACAATGAATCTGTGAATCAATATGGTGCGCAGCTGTCGAGAGGAGCTTTAACCTTTGGTTACTAAGGACAACAGCCTGATGTCTACAACATCCTCGAAGCTTCGCTGCGATGTGTCATCCTTCAGCTTTTGACATTTATTTCTGAGCTGCCTTTACGCGGCGGTGACTGATAAACGCACTGTCTGCCAGAGTAAAGTTGCTGAATCAAGAGTCTGTCCGACTATGAGATGCCTTCTTATGTAGATATATGCACGAGTATAATCTGTTTTCCTCATCAGAGCTCAGGAGGTAAAGTGTTTACGAAACTGTCAGAAAGTGCTTGTTTTCGGCTCTCGAGTTTGTCTCTTCCCCCTGAGGATCGTCTCGTATAATTTTCCCTTCTCTCTAGAAAGCTCATTATCATTTATAAAGTCTGTTAACTCTGTCTGTGAACTCAGTGTGGAGTTGGTCTGCAAAGGTTTTAGGAGTGGCGACGAGAAGGGTCCTCAGGAGGAAGACCTCATCACTTCCTTGCCTGTGGCCTCATCAGCTTTCTCCCAAAACAACAAAGAGCAGGAGAAGTTAGTCCTCGCCTCGGGTCAGAGCCGGTATCACCAGTGTCAATCAGGTGGACGACACGGCCCCTCGAACCTGCCAACCTCATCAGCAGGCACCTGTGGCCTCGTTGCTGAGTAACCATGGTAACAAAGCTGCAGCAAAACGAAGAGTGTGCTAAAGGTCAAAGACAATTCAGACGACCCTTGGAGAGGGCTAGGGGGGGCTGAGAGACGATGTGCCCGAAGTGTCAGCAGCGGCACTCTCCTATCTCGTAGAGTGTGGGAGGCACTTATGGTCCCATCATTACGGCTCAGTGGTGCCACTTGATGCACATACCACCCTTGTCACAGCCACCCGAGTGACCTCCTTAAAGTCCCTCAGGCTCAAGAATGTGACGGTTGAGTCACGGTTAGCTCTGGATGACATGGTCGAAATCAATATCATCATATTAAAGAGTAACTTAAGTCCAGTTAAGTCTTTCCACAGAATATCAAGAATCCGATCCTCCACACACACTCCATGATCTTGAAGTACGAGGCAATGTTCACCACCATCAGGACACATAAACGTGTTTTAGATCGTATTTTCTTTTGCATATTTTCCTGGAAATATGGTTAAAATTTGAGCTACATTCAGACATAAAAAAAAAAAACATTGCTACTGTCATGACTTATTGTTTAATGACACAGTAAGACGTCATTAACGTTTTCAGTAACACCCGTGCTTTCCCTACTGTGACAAATCAAAATGTCTACAGGGAAAAATTGGCTATTTATTTATGTTTTTCCTTTAATTTGCTACCTGTCTTCATAAGGTACATGCACAACTTGAAAGATGAGCTCTAAAGACAGAACACAGTCATTGCTAACTGTTGAATAAAAAACACAATACTGTCAAGTGCATTCTTTGCTGTAATAGCGGGCACTCACTGCTGCTAATGGTGCTCAGCTGCACATTGTTCCTTTTGTATCACCATCATCGCAATAATCACAGTGAAGCACATCCTCTAATGGCTTTTTTTGCTATAGTACACTCTGATGTGTGAAAGATGGCGTGAGTCATGTCTGAGTATGTCGTATCACCAGTCTGCACTCCATATTCAGCAGTTCTGGATTGATTGCTGTCATAAATTTATATTAAAGGCCTGATGCATGTCTAAAATCAGTCCAGTGCATGTTCGCCCTGAGACTGCCCTCAGCATGGTCTTTGAATATCCAAGTGAGGTTGACGCTGGCGGTGGTTTTTTGACGACTGTTCTCACCTTATTCCTAGTAATTTAACTTGTCCGTGTAGAAATACAGTGACATTTAAATGGAGACCAGGGCGAGAGTCCCTGGCTGCGTCTCTCTCACGCAGCTCTTTTGTAAAGGGAACCGTGCTTTCCAGTTCTGGCAGTAGGGAGTGGGCAGCATGAAGCGTGGGTAAAGAAGCGCTGGTCTAACCTCTCCTCCACTCTCTGATCACAACGTCAATAGTGGGAACTCTTACTTCTGTTCGCTCTGTCTCCGTGTGTCCACTTCCCTTCCCCTACCTCCCGCTCTACTCACTTTCCTGCTATCCCTTCTATGGACTTTTCCTCTTTTTAGTTTCCTTACATGAAGTTTCCTCATTTCACTCAGGCTCTAGGTAGAAAATTGTACAGAGAGTAGACTTTGATGGTGTATTGTTATGTGAGAGCATGTTGCATCTTTACACTGGATCTGTGTCAAGTCTCTACGTTCACTGTTGGATTGAAGGGACGTGTTCATGGCTGAAGTGTGACTGATGTTTAGCAGTTAGCAGCCTTACTGTGACCTAGATCTAGTGTCCTTTTCTTAGGTGGCAGCTGAGAGGGATAGTGTTGACAGTGTTTTATGGTAATGGAAAGTGATAGGCCTCAAACATGTGATCACTTACAGGTCAAAGGTCAAGGTCACGGTGGCGGTGTGTAGCCTTACTGTGATTAGTTGATTAGTACCTGTGCCCTGATTGGTTGGTAGCCTGGTTTGTTGGTTTGTACCCGTGCTCTGTTAATTGATTTGTAGCCATATTCTGATTCGTTGGTTGGTTTGTAGCTGTATTTTGATGGGTTGATTTGTATCTATTCTGATTGGTTACTCGGTTTGCAGTTGTATTTTGATTGGTTGGTGTATAGTTGTGTTCTGATTGGTTGATTTTTGGCAATTTGTATCAACCAATCAGAATAAGACTACAAACTGACGAATCAGAACAAGGCTACAAATAATTAATTTGTAATAATAATTCAGTTATCAGTTAATTGAAGAATTACTTCAACTTCAGATCATACATCATACAGGCAGGTGCGGTACCTGCTGCTCTTCTGTTATATGTGAACATGCGTAGAAGTTGTGTATCTGTCTACATACCTCACATAATGTTACCCTGTGCCCTTGGTGGCAGTGTTGCATTTACTAAACCTGACTATACAGAAAACTGAATTTTCAGCCCCTGGAAATTAATCTTGATGTGAAAATTAATTTGGGAAATAAATAAACCTGAAAGCACTCAGAAAACCACATGCATGCACCTCTGCCAAGTCTGAATTTATTATTTTAAAATGCACCTAAAACTACTGTAATTACTTGTTCCTTGGCCTGTGGCCGAACTTTCTCCCACATTTCATTCACATTTTTTAACAAGCTTCAGAAATGTCCTGCTAACTAAGAGGAACAAATGGGAACAAAAATATAACCTCATCCATGGTGATAATAATAACCTTTGTGTGTTTTGCAGGACTCACCCTAAAAATCCTGGACATAATTTTACAACCAATTAACAAGAAAGAATGACACACACAGTGGTAGACTGTATGAAGCAGTTCATGATAAAATATATTTAAGAGGTCGTTTGAGCCAGTTCCAATCCTGAGGAGCCCTTTTTCTCTACTGGTTACCCAGGACAGTAGACACACTCAACATGTAATAGAGATTTTGAATATAAGTATTTCTGCAGGCTTCCCTGAGCTACTGTTACCCATAAGCCCTCCCACTGTGTCCCAACACACAGTACAATTTCATATATCTTCAGAGAGACACGTTTCAGCTGTAAGTCCCTGATGGGCACTGAGCTCCCTAGTGTATTATTTCTCTGTGATATTGGATCTTTTAAGATGTCGCCTATATCGATGTCATCCATATCTATATAGAAGAGGCAGGTAGACTTTAACAGTGTCTTCTGTATGACTAAAATAGAATAAAGAGGCTGTTTGAGACATGGCGTATTGAATGTGGACTCAGGAGAATGGATACTGTATATATGGTGGTACATGAACCTGCTTCCCTTCATTTCTCTCTTGTACTATCTCGCCATTATTGTATGATGCAGTTCTAGGAAAATGATTAAATGTTCATGTTTTATGTGGCTGTTGTGTTTGGTGCCGAATGAAAAGTATTGTAGTTAGGGCTGAACCATTTGAGGAAAATGTGTAAACATGTGTCTAAACATTATTAAACAAGATACAATTTATACCAAACATAATCACAAATTTCTCTTGATACTACATGGATAGAATCTGTGAAAATAATCCAATTACATCAGTTGCATAAGTCAAAGAGAAGTCAACTTCTTAGTAAACTTGGCTAGTTTTGGCAAATCAAAAACTGATATTACTTTTAGAGGCGTATGTGAGATTACTGACCACTGTGCAGTTGTAATCATGACACTTGAAAGTGGCTTTAACTAGCAACATCTTCAAAATTGGCTAGTTTTTGTAATTATAGCAAACAGCTGCTAAGTCACATCTGACAATGATGCAATTGACCGCGCCGCACTTTGGCCGCCTATGCTAATGCTAACGTTAGCTTCACAGACTGACAGCACAGACCGCTTCATTGCCCTGAATGCAGGAGGTCCTGATTTAGAGCTTTTGAGGTGATAAGCTAACCTCCACTCTTCAGTGTTTAAGTGTTGTTTATCTTCTACAACTAGCTAACAAGCTATATGCTAGGTAGTTGTCTGAAACACAACAACTGACATTAGGCAATCACCCAAATCATTACTCTAGAGAACTCACCATCTTTGTCCATCTTTCAGGACATACAAAAGAGGTTTCCTGGAAGATATTTTGACGTGTCATGGTAGGACAAGTGCAGGTGTGAATTGTAAAATTAATGATAGCTGAATTCCAATTAGCTTCTTTGGTTTCATGGTCCTGATATTGTGCATGCTGGCTCCCTGTCACGCTTTAATAGAACGTGGCCCTCGTTAAAGTTATTAGCAACACCTGTGCCTTTCCTACTATGACTATCTGCTGTGAAACAGGTGTTTGGTTATGCAGGGAGCACATTAACCAGGCAACAGTTTCTTCTTTTCTTTGGTCAACTCGTGGAATTAATGAAATTGGGTACAGTGGAGTAAATTTTTTTTGGCAGTGGTCACCTGTGAAATCAACAGATACCTACTAAAATATGTACTTCCTACAACATGGTAAGATGCTGTTAATTGTGTAAGGTATAATTAATATATAGCATATATGTTTTAATATATTTTTATTAACAATGTGGTTAAGTGGTTGATCGAGTGTAGTGTAAAAGGGAATATTACCTTTTCAGTTCTTTTCTGCTC
Source organism: Seriola aureovittata (assembly GCF_021018895.1). Taxonomy (NCBI): domain Eukaryota; kingdom Metazoa; phylum Chordata; class Actinopteri; order Carangiformes; family Carangidae; genus Seriola; species Seriola aureovittata. The sequence goes on along the minus strand of NC_079384.1, from coordinate 15,902,982 downwards.
TGGAATTTTTTCTTTCAGCTGTGTTGTTTTTGGCCACATGGCTCTTTTTTTCATTGACAAGTCTTTGATATAACCACTGTACACTGTCTGCCCAGCACCTAATGGTAGACGGACAAATTTAGTGACTACCTGGTGAACAAAGTGGAGCATTTAGCAGCTAAAGAGTCACATATTTCCCTCAACAGTTGGTGGAGACCAAAAACAGAGCTAAAAGGAGAGGTGGCTTGAAACATGCTAATATTGCTCCATGTCTGCTGGGTGTATATCAAGGCAACTGTTTGCTAACAAATTCACTATATCGACTTTATGAGGCGATCATTTGTTAATGTTATGTTTACAGTTTGTTTCTGCTTGTGGCCAAAACTATTAAGCAAAGCAGGCTTATAATCGGTCCTTCTGCGGTTTGGATATTTCCCTCTTTCAAATCTTGATTTTGATATTAATCATTTCATTCAGCCTTAGCATGATTGAAAGTAGAAAGAGCAATCGCTCTAAGAGATCGCTGGCTTTGAAAGAGTTAAGGAATTCTACCATGGCTGAAAGAGGAGAGAGAGAGAGAGAGAAGGAGGATGAGGGAGTTATTGCCGCCAGAGAGCCAGAGGAGGTGGAGGAGGAGGAGGTGGAGGAGGAGGGGGAGAGAATGAGAGCGAGAAAGAGTTGCCTGTCTGCCTGTGTGTGTGTGTGTGTGTGTGTGTGTGTGTGTGTGTGTGGTGTGTGTGTGTGTGTGTGTGTGTGTGTGTGTGTGTGTGTGTGTGTGTGTGTATGTGAGTGAGTGTGTGTTTGTGTGCGTGTGTGCATGCGCGGCTCAGTGAGTGTATGCGTACTGACACCTGGCGCTCGCCCTTCCCCGCTGCTCACATTGTGGAGAGCTCTCTGCCTGTCTGGGCCATTCTTTACCTCGCTCTCTCTCCTTCTTTTCCCTTCTATTCCCTCCCTCTATCTTCTGTCCTCTTCTCTCTGCCTTTTTTTTTCCCCCTCATGTTGTTTTTTTTCCTCTTCGTGCCCCTACAGTCTCCTCCTTTTGTTTAGGATCTCCCTTACTATGGTGCAGGATTTTTATTGCCTGGGCAGACGAGGCTCTCAACTGACAAAGGTGAGCCGGATGAATCGGGGCGGGAGAGTGGATGGATGGATGGATGGATGGATGGATGGATGGATTGCATGGATGTAAATGATTTAAATGCTGGGATCTCTGAATGCTGATGTGAACATAGGGAGTGGTGGAAACTGGCTTTGGAGAGAGACACTATTCATGAGGATTCAGCTGTTAATTGTTTGCTATGATTTTGGTCGTCTCACGGTGCAGGTCTGAGCAGCTCTGGATTTCCAAAAGGCACTGTGTAGGCGTCTCGGGGTGTACTTTGAGAGGTGAAGGGCTTAAGTGTGTGATTTAAGAGCAGTGCTGAGGGTCCGATTTTTGACTGGCGTCAGCAGCACGTGTCAGAGCCTTTCTCTGACTGATTTGTTTGCTCTGTTGTGGGTACTCTGCTGGGTGTCACCTTGACCCAGGTGGTGGGCTTTCTCAGCAATCAGTGTCTTGCCGGCATCGTGCCACACCTTGGACACTCTGTGTGTGTGTGTGTATGTGTGTGTGTGTGTGGCTGTAGATAGACACTGAAAATAAATTTAGAGTGACAAAACTGGAGAGGCTGTGGTGTCTGACAGATGGCCATTAGAAGAGAAAATTGTGTGAGCGACAGAAATGAAAGATCAGGTATGTCTTGATGGTGATTCACTCTGTTCTTCATGAAATATCTGTCGCTCTTTATGTCCTCAAGTTTATTAATAACACCGAGTCTCTCTGCTTGCTCTTGGTGATTGGTTTCCTCAAATTTATATCACCTCTCTCTGGTTTCACCTCTCCATCTTTTTTCCCCCACACTCCATCAGCCCCTCTCTAGAGTTGGGGAACAAACCTACAGAGTTTTTTTTATACTAACCAAAAATGTCTGTTTATATACTGAAAGCTCCCTTTGAAAGCATGGTTAGATTGTAGTTTTGTTTCCTTATTTTTTTGATCAGATAGTTCCAGATTTAGATCAGAATTTGGCTAATTTTAGATGTTTTGTTTAGGATTTCCCGTTAGGATTTAAAACTTAAGAACTCTGGCTTTGTTCAAAGGTTTTATAGAAAAACACAATTCAGAAAAGTGTTGTTACGGTTCTGGTGCTGCAACTCGGGTAGAAATAATATAAAAAAAAGTCAAACAGTAACCAGTTTGACCTCTGTCTTTCCTCTCATCCATTAAAAACACTCTCAAATGCTCCACAACATTTTCTCTCTTCGCCCTTTGCTCTTCACCTCATTAGTAAAACTACTTGAACAAATGTTCATATTTTTTGTGTAAGTTTTTTGTAAGTTTCCAAAGTTGAAGATCCAAACAAATGCTTTGTCATATTATTAGTCTTGCTTTCTCGATCGGATATTTCCTGATATAAATCAGAATTTTATATAGGATATTTCTGCTGCACTACAACCTGAATGTTATACACGATTAGTCAGACAATCAGACAGGTTGCACATAAGCCAAATGTTTATCCAGATGATCTAAAATGACTTTATTTAAAGGTAAAACTGAAAGTGAGAGCGCCTTAAATGCTGTCAGCCATTCCTCGTTGCGCAGGTAGACAGGTATGTTCGGTTGAAGTTAGACCCGGAATTTCGTTAAACTGTGGTCTGCAACTAAAGATTAGTTGAACTGTTGGTTAATCTGCCGATTATTGTCTCGATTTCTTGATCGATCACAGTTTACTAAAGCACTAAGTGACCGACAAACAATCCAGAAGCTAAGATATTCGATTTACTATCACATAAGACAAAGAAAACCTGCAAATTCTCACAATTATTTTTGCATTTTTGCTTGAGCTTACTGATTAATTGACTAATCATTTCAGCTCTGATTAGTCTGATGGATATTTACCAGAGAGAGTTTGAGTAATGATTTTAGTGTTTAACCTCATTTTCTTCAACATGTCATAATGAGTTTGTGTAACCTAGCTACTGTACCTTTAAAAGTGATGATGGGTTAAACAATCACCTCGCAGCTTCATCCTCAGCAAAGTAAATATCAAAAAATAACTCAGATATCAGCACCATTGGCACTGCATCTGAAGATTTCTAAAGATATCAGACCAGCTCACCAGTCATCTCCTTCCTCTGTCACTCTGGTGCCTTCTCGCTCCCCCTCACTCTGTCATCACTTCACTTACTGTAACTGTTCCTCCTCTCTCGCACACTCTGTTACTCTCTCTCCCACCTACTCAGATATTTCTGGAGAACAAAAGGAGTCAGAAGAGAGGGAGATAAAACAGTAGAGCAGGGAAGGCTTAATGTACCAGCCCTGTGTAGGCTAATGAGTCTCCACCACTCCATCCCTTCTCTTCCTCCCATCCTCCTCTCCTCTTTCTCAAGTCCTTCTGTCTCCATTTATCCACATCATCTCATAACCAAACTTGTCCACCTTACTCCGTTAAGGTGCTCCCACCTTGAGGTAATTTCCCTCTCTGTCTTTGTCCTCTCCATTTATCATTGCTGCTTCTTTTCCTCCTCCTTCATCCCTTTTCATCAATCCATACACTCTAACATTTTCATCACAGCTTCTTTTTACATCCATCCTCTTTTCTTTTCATTCCCTTTTGGAGTGGTTATTTTCTTCCTCCCCCTCATCCTCCTTTTTCTTTTTCTTTCTTTTTTTTTTTTTTTTTACTCAAGTCCCACTCATCCCACTCATTCATCATCCATTTATTCTCATTATTACAGGTGCTAACGATTTGCCATCCCTTGTCCTCACTTTCATTTGTTTTTGTTCTGTCAATCTTATTTTTTCCCCCCCCAGACACATCAATCCATTCCACTGTCCTGTTTTATTCCATCACTGTTTTTATACCACAGCCCTTTTTTTCTCCCTGGTGTACCACACACTGACACACACGCAATCATAGACCCCAAATCCTCCATAAACAAAACAGCCTGCTGGATTGTGCATTTGGCCGTGAGAAATATGAAATAACATGGTGGTGGCCCATTTAAATTTTTGATGCCATGCAGGACTTATCAGCCCCCCTTCTGCAGCGGCTTCCTGTTGTTCTTGCCAGTCGGGAAACTGGGCTTTCATTGTGCCTCTTGATGTGGATGGGCTCATTATTGCTGCTCAACGCTGTGTGGCTTTGAATAGCAGGAAGTGCCCTTGCTAGCTGAGCATTCTGAGGGATATTGTGTTGCCTCGCACTGAATGATAAAGGCAGCAAAAAACACAGCGTTACATAAGTGAGCGGTTCACTTCACAAGATCTGTAATTTGCTAAGGACCACAACAGCAAGGCGTGGACTGAGCCCACGCCAGCTGTGTGTCCAAATGCGTCTCCGCGGCTGTCTCAGATTGACGGCGGTTATCGTGCCATCCCTGAATTCAAACCTACAGTCTGTCTATGTCTGTACTTGTCTGTCTGACTGTCTGGTCCCCTCCTCCTCCTCCTCCTCCTCCTCCTCCTCCTCCTCCTCAGCCATGTTTTCCGCTCTCAATAGCTCTAACTCCTGCTGACATTCACTGGGAGGACAGGATTTATCAGGCCCACCGGATAAATTTATCTGCCTTGACGGATGATGGTGCCACACACGTGCAAGTGCACATATGCAGACACATATTACAGGTGCATCCCCATGTGGGCTAAAACAATTAGTCGAATTTGAGCAATTCTGAAACAGTCAATAAATTGGTCAATCACCAGAAACTTTTTGATAATCAATTTCAAACAATTTGCTGGTTTTCAGTTTTTTATCACTGTAATTTTTATATCTTTGGGCTGTGGACTGTTGGTTGGATCAAACAGGAAGTCTGACTTCACCTCGGGCTTTAAGAAACCGTCATGAGCATTTTGCACTATTCTGTGACATCTTGTTGACCAACAATTAAACAGCTGATTGACAAATAGTTGACAGATTAATTGATAATGGAAATAATCAATAAGACCATACACCCAAACAGTATAACATTAAGTACCCAGCAGAAAGCTACACATGAATAAATTAATGTAAAACCAACATGCTGTACCTGCCAAAAACAATACGCTTCTCTCACACACACACACACACACACACACACACACACACACACACACACACACACACACACACACACACACACACACGCTGACCCATATCCCGGAATTTGTAACCTTGTTTTTTTCATCCATTTGTGAGTTTTCTGTACTCAGCAAAAACCCTTGTTTTTTGGATCTTTGTATTAAAAATTCCTTTTATAAAAAAGTTTGTGTCTGACATCGAGCTGGTTCAGCAGTTATTTAAATTATATACTAATATAATAATATAATCTAATAAAATATTGTGTTTTAGTCCGTCTTTGTGAAATATAAAACTCTAGTTGTTCACTTTGATAGAACAGCACTAAATATGATCTAGTTCAGGTTAGGACTAACCCTAACCCTTTTTTCTAGACGTCTAAATATATCCACATATCACACATACTGTAATATAGGGTGTAGCCTTTCATAGTAATGATAAAAGACATCCAGCCACATACAGTAGCCTACTTTCTCCTCACGATGTGTAAGTGTTGGTGTCTGCTGTGCCACTGCAGGTTCTACAATCCCCCTGCCTCTTTTATATTTAATGCGTATTTCATTATTCAGGCCTGCTTGTTTGCAGTTGTAGGCCCATCTCCATTGCAGTTGAGATGGTGTGTGTATTATCCATGTGTGAATGTAGTTTTTTTTCCCCCCCTCCGCGCTCTCCTATCGTCACAATGACACTGAGAACAGAGTGAATTATTGCATTGCTGTGGGCAAGCAAAGGAGAAGAATAACAGAGCGCAATGAAAGAGGGTGCAGTAGCAAGGACAGCCTCTGTCATATCTCTGTTTCACCTCCCTCCGTCCTCCGTGCTTCGTCTGTTACTATGGCCACAGTCAATGGCCATTTCTCCTTTTGTTTCTTCCTGTCTTCCTCTTCGACTTCCTCCTCTCCCTAATTGTTATCCCAGCCCAGGTTGAAAGCTTTGCACTCCAATTGGAATGAGGAGAAAAACAAAATGACACTTTGCCTGTCTGCCGCTGGCCTTTTTCTATCCAACATCAAACACCCTCTTTTACCGTGGTGTTTTTGTGCTCATGGCTATTTTGGAGACAGTGTGTGCCGGGCTTTTTTATCTGTTTGTTTGTTTAGCATTTAGCTGGTGCTTCACAAGGAGAGGTTGCACACTTTGGCCCATATAAAACGGTACTTAGGATTAAATCCTTATATATATATATATAGGTAAAAAAAATAAGCATTTTTTAACTTCAGTAAGTCTTATATATCCCTATATGAGGTGGAATCCTATCAAAACATGACTCATTTCAATGGCGACTCGAACAGGATGATTTACATTAGTCAGACGGCTTGCAGTAAAGTACATGGAAAGTTGAATTGTTATGTGTGAACCTGCGAGAGAGGAGTCAGACTTTAAATGTAGCATCATACACTAAGCCACAGCCACCACTGTGGATTGTTTGTCTGAATTTCATTACCTAATCTGAGCGTTGCATTTTAACAGGCTTACAATTTCAAGACGCCTCATTTTTATATAAAATAAAAAAACATGGCGGTCTGTTCCTCTAAACATCAAGTTGTTAAAAATCAAAATTTCTTTGTGATAGGCAGAGGTGCACGGGAAAACAATCGGTGCTCATGGCGTCATTATAGAGAGCAAGCTAATGCATAACTTTGCAACAAGTGATGGCTGCAGAGTTGCTAATAGAATAGCAGTGACAGTTGTTTCAGTGTTGTGTGCGGCAGAGTTGTTGATTTTTGAAGCAAACATTTCTGAAGCCCCTTGAATATCGTTCTTGATGTGCTTGATCTTCTACGAGCTAATTCATCCTCAGAGGAGCTGGCAAAGGCGAGATTAGGGTGTGGTACAAACTTCTTCCACGTTTCTGGTTTTGTTGTGAGGCTTACAAATCCCCACAGTACAGAGGAGCCCCTAAGCAGCAGAAAAAAGGATCAAATTTACCTGTACGCGTCTTTAAGCCGCTGTATGGTAATGGCTCTGACTGTCATTCACAGAGGCAGTAATTTGAAAGGCAGTAAATATCTTCCACCGTAATGAACAAGCACCGGCTGCAGCAGGAGCTCTCCCTCATCGGCTTCCCTGTGTGAATTTATCAGGATTCCAACCTTTTCTCATTAAACACTCTTCTTCGGTGCAGAGAGAGGCATCTGCAACCTTAGCAGGAGTCGCACACACCCTTCGCCTCACTGTAGACAGCCAAAGGGAAGGAGAGGTGACGCTGCAGACTGAGACGTGTAGATTAAGTGAAACAAGGCAGCAGAATAACAACAGTTCCTAGACAGCAGGTGCAGTATGGTGGCGCGGGTCCAGCAGGCTGCCCCACACGTCAGATGGAAAATGTTTACCTCAGTCTACTTCTTCATTTACTCACGACTCGAATAGTCCTGAAACCGGTAGTCATCTAATTGATTAATCAGGTGACATTTTAAAAATGAGAATCATCTAAAAAGGATTTAGAATATGTGCTCAATGGCTAGATACATGATCCTGTGCTAAAAGACTGAAGCTAAAGCTAACAGGTCAGGCAAAAAGTTAGCATTCTCAACAGCTGATGATCCAGAAGATATAAAGCTAGTTCTCAGTGTTACAAAGGTGATGAGAACAAAAATGTAAATTCAGATTATCATTATAACCTTGTTCAGCTTGTCACTTTCAATATTAGGCCTGTAAAAGTAAAGGCTTCCAGGATGAAACCAAACCAATGTGTTTGGTGAATGTAATGCTTTGTCAGGTAACACATAATTTCTCAAGTTATCATAATTTATTTATTTGACGCTGCTCACATAGACTCCCCCCTGGAGTCATAAGGATGTTGATGTGTTGCTGAGACCTATGCTAAAAAATGTAACATTTAATTTCTCAAAAACAGCGCGAGCACAAACACAGAGGGTCTGACGGACTGGCTCACTGAGTTTACAACATCTATTTCTATTTATGTTTTATGAAAATAATGCAACTATTTTCTGTGTTAAGGCATTTCATGTTTCAATATTTGTGTCTACAGCTATCTGAGCCTCCAGAGTCCTTCAAGTGTCCAAACCTCCTCCTATCTATAACAAGTCTAAGGTAGTAAAGCTGTTCAGTGTGCACAACAACACCGCTGCTCCTCGGAGAAATACTGTAAACAATAATTGGACAATCGCTGTTTAGGGGAGGAACTTTAGCAAACGATTGATTACTAATGAATCGTTCGTCATTCACCTAGAAAGGATGCCAAACATTTGCTGGTTCAAGCTTCTCAGATGTGAGGATTTGTTGGTTTTCTCTTTTTGAATTTCATATCTTTTGGACTGTTAGTCAAACAAATTGAGCAGTCTGAAGACATCGCCTTGGGAAATTGGCATGTCTTTAAAATATTTCCTGACATTTTATAGATTAAATCTTTAATCAAAAAAAATAATAGGCAGATTGACTCAACCTCTTAATGAGGAGAGGTTTAAATTAAAAAAAGAAACATGGGAGATTGTCATAGTGTTGGTTCTAGTATTAGTGATGGAGGAAGGAGGAAATGTGAAAGGAGATGATACAGGTGTGATGTCTGCCGTTTTTTTTATTTTTGTGGTCCCTCTGTGTGTCATTGTCAGGGATTAAAAATTATAGAAACAAAAGCATCATTCTTTACCGGAACGCCTGGAGGCAGACCGGGAGCATTACCAGCTTTTATGTCTCTGCTCATGCTCTTACTCTCTGAGTCTCAAGGCAGCCAAAGCAAAATCCTTATAACACTTCCATTTCCGTTTGGTTATTTTTGCTGCATGCTTTTCACTTCTCTGCTCTATGATGTAACCCCAGTGGTGTGTCAGACTGAAGGTAGGAGATGCTTCATGCAGCCTCTCTTTGTTTTCCAGACTCTTATTCACTAGGTTTTTTTTTTTTTTTTTTGAACGAAGGCCACCCACTCAGTGCTGCGACACAGCTTTTTTCAGCATCGGATGGCAGTGTAGGAGTCGGGGCATATCACTCTTTTCTTTCTTTTTTTTCCCTTTCTCTCTCTCTCTCTCTCTCTCTCTCTCTGTGCCACACATTCTCCATTCCTCCCTACTTCCTCCATCATAACACCTCCATCCATCCAGGACACTGCTGAGTCGTGGTGCTGTCAGCCAGAGCCTGACGCACTCAGCCACTCACATATGCGTCACCTCTCTGGCCCACCGCCGCCGCCGTGCTGTTCACTGTCCTCCAGATATACCCCGGTGGCCAGGGTCACAGGCTCTGGGCTTTTCTGGAGGGTGGGAGGGGATAAAATGTTATTTTTAAGCCAAGGAAACACATCTTTTTTGTTGTTGAGTGTAGAAGATGATGCTTGGGGCGAGTATGCCACTGTTCAGGTGTACTGTATATCTTCAATATACAGTACTTATAGGTGTGCTATCAGCAGAGCTAATATCTGCCAATGTATCAACTCTGCATATTTACTGGTATAACTATACTGGTTTTAACTGATTTTAAATGTATTATGTATTTAAATGTACATACACATTTTATTGATGTAGTACTTAAAGCTGGTGAACATATTTGGGGCATTTTGCAGCTAAAGAGCCAGATATTTCCCTCAGAATTTGGTAGAGACCAAAAATAGATCTTTAAGGGAGGGAACATCATCATTCACCCAATGAATGATAATGTCGCTCTGTAACAGCTGGCTGTTTAAATAAGCAACTGTTGCTAACAAGTTTCCTAACTTAAAAGATGATAATATGTCAACGCTATGTTTCCAACTTACTTATTCCTTTATTGCATGAGCTGTTGTTGGTAAGTTGGAAGATGCCACTAATTTACAGATTGCTTTTGGCATGTAGGAACAACAGATGAGGCATGGATATAACAACAAAGATTCATCTAATTGATCTGCAGTACTTTCTCAGAAATTAAATCTCTTTGTTTAGGTTGTGCTTTGGGTGTTTACCTAAATTAGAGGTAAAGCATTTACTGGCTCATCTTGGATTTATATAGATAATATATGCAAATAAGCCTAAATGTATAAACTAAACCATACGGTTGTGTGTATCGGCTGTTAAGTGGGCGAGCTTTTGAATCCCATTGGCAGGTGTAACATGAACTCTTGTTATTTCAATTCGTTAGCACCGTTTTTGATCAGAACACAAACGGAGAATGATGATCATCATGTATTATACATATTTTATTGGCAGATAATCTTTTGGTTCTCGGAAGAAAATATCAATGACAACAGTCCTGCTAATAAATACTATTGTTCCTCTGATTTGTCCTGTTGTGTGCTTGAGGAAAGGTGCTCCAGCTGATAGGCTTTTTCCAATACAACAACTTAATGAGGTTGAGCTCCTGAAACCTCAGGTTCGTGTTATGGGAAGCTCCAGATTACAGTTTTCCCATAGTGGAAAAGAGCTATGAGCATTCATTAATTTGCTTGGTACGCTCACTCTATGTGAATCCAGAGTCAGCTAGTTCAAATCCAGTGTGTGCATCCAGGATAGAGATTGTGTAGGCAGTGTGTTTTTAAATTCAGTTTTTGCTGCATTATTGTACTCTTCAGCAGGCAGTACGCATTAGAAACATTCAGAAGTGTCTACTACCCACACAGTACACCATGTTTTGCTTGAATGCTGGCTGGCTGGGTTTTTTTTTTTTAGCTTTCTTGCTTGTAAAGGAGTACGATACACACATTAAATCAAAGCTGATATGGGCATTGTCCTAAACGCAGTTAACAGCTTGTGAAACTACTGGCTCGTCTGGCCCTCCCTCTCTCAGTCTCCTTCCTACTAGACTCGGCTCAGCACACCTGCATTATGCTCTCCCCGCAGACTCACAACTACAAAGGTCCATAACAGTATCTTCCCCTCTGCTGGGAGCCCTCATAGCTGGTGCCGTTTGTCCTCCCTCAATCTAAGATTGCTTAAGAGTTGACAGGATTGTCTTTCGGCCTGTCACTGCAGGTAATACAGCCGGTGACAAACAGGCAGCGTGCCTCAGTCTCAGCCTCGGCCCTCCTGCGGTATCGCTTTAAAACCAACACACGGTTGAAACATTGAGCAGCAACGCCTGAATAGTGTTTACAGACATCAGATGTTTAAACAGTTATCAGAATAGTCGCTGAGCAACTGTCTGTCAATCGACTAATTGATTGAGTAACTGTTGATTGTTTTTAGTCCAGCAGGCGACAAAACTTATAATCTCAAATGGCATTTTAACTAAGTAATTATGTTCTTAATGAACACAAATTTATATTTGACCAAGTTCTCGTTATATCTAAAGAGGGTTTTCTGCAGTTTTTTGTTTTGTCTGTGCTCTTGATGGTTTCAAGTGTGTGGGGAAAAAGGTGATGTCACATATTTATGTGCTCCGATCAGGAATGAGCAAGATTTGAATCAGTGTCATGATGGTTAATGTTCTGTCCCCGGATTCAAACTTGATGGATATTTAATACAGAGGAATCAGATTTTAAACCAAAGTTTTCTGGAGCTTTGATAGTGAAGCAGCACTGCGGCTGCTGGTATGTTGCTGGTGTATCTGTGCTTTTCTGTGATTTTCTGCTCCTGCTGTGTTTCCTTCACCACTTCCCTCTTTTATCTGTAATTTATCAAAACAAAAGTCTGAAGAGCTGATTCCAAACCAGAGGTGGACTCACAACCTCGTTAAAGCCAGTGACCCAAAGCAGATTACATTACACCACAGATATACTTTTAATGAAATTCGTAGTTGGATATGTAATTGCCGAGGGGAGTGAGATGTAGAACCTCCTCATCGACTGTTGAAATCTAAATTACTGTTCACACAAGTATCTCCTGCAAAGAATATTTAGTCTTGTCTGAGTTTAGCATCCCTATTCTTGTTGTGTATTGCTGTGTGTATGTATATACAATCTGTGTGTGCTTGTGTGTGTGTGTGTGTGTGTGTGTGTGTTGTGGTTTGGATGAAAGTGGTTCCCTATTGTTTTACATTGGCAGGATGTCAGAACCCTCCACTTCCTGTGGTAGAGCGGGGCTGGCTCGGTGCAGCAGGGGAGAGACAACACTCGACGAGCTCTCCCACAGAAGACGTGCACGTGCTTATCATCCTATGCATGAATCTTTGTGTTAGCTTGCGCCGCGGCTGATGCTAATGAAGATGTCTGCCAGCTTTACATCTGAGCAGATGTCTGCGCTCTCACGCGGCTCGATGCAGCACACTGTGGTGTTGTGATTCATTAAGACGCTCCACTTTGTTGTGAATCTGATTAAATCCAGCTTAAATGAATGTAACACCAGAGGAGCAGAGTTTCTGTCAGAGACAAACTGGATCACTCGACAGCACACTTTAGCATCCTTGTGCTTAAAGGAGGCGGTGATTGATTGATTTGTTGATGGACAGCAGGAACAGTGTGTTGATATTTGTGCTGTCGGTGTGTCTGCTGACAAAATGTTTTGAGATTCAAATATAGGTAAAATGGTGAGTTGATGAATTGATCAGACAGTGAATGGATTGTCAGAAACTCAGTACAAGAAGTTTGATAATTAGGTGATTCATCAAGCAGAAGTGTCAATCATTTTCTGATTTCAGCCTCTAAAACTTTGTTTTGTGTGTGTTTCTAGCTTTTCTCTGTTTTAAACTGTTGGCCAAACAAAACTAGTGGTATGAAGGCTTCATCTTGAGCATTTGTCACAGTTTTTTAACATTTTTGGAGCAATGAATTATCATTTAAGGCATTTATCATACACAGAGGTTATTCAATGTGCTTAACAGAAGTGGAAGTAAAAGAATAAGAAAACAGTGTAAAACAGCATAAAACACAGACTATAACAGGTAATATCAGTGCAAGATTCAATGTTTCAAAGAAGGCAGAGGAGAATAGAGCAGTTTTTAGCTTCTTTTTAAAGCCAGTTAAGTGTTGGGACATATGTCCATTGGGAGCTGGTTCCAGCAGTGGGCAGCATAGTGGCTGAATACCATTTCACCCTGTTTAGTTTTAACCAAGCATCAACCTCTGGGGCTGAAAAATGAGGCCGACATGCAAATGCTAAAAACTGCAGTTCTTCAAATGGCCACTTGACACTAGAGAGTCAATCCCCACAGACTCCCATGTTAAAATGTCCCAACTTTACAGCAGAATAAAAACATGTTTACAGCCTGGTGCAATAACAGTTTTGGTCTCTACGGTTAAGTTCATCTTTCATGAAAACTGTACGGGGGGTGAATTTTTATATAACTTAAATAAATTTTATTGAGGCTTAAAGTTATATATAATAGAAGGCGTGCCGCTTTGAGTGACAGGTGGGTGAGGGTATGTCTGCCACAAACCGGCATGCACCAAAGTTTCGTCTCCACACTCTCCTCCTCTTTGCTCATTTTTGGATTAACAGGAAGTTAGGTGGAGACTGCCAAAACAGCGACAGCAGAGCAGCTCACTCTTCAACTTGAGCTTCGAAACCGCTTTTCAGAAACCTGAGGGTGACATCACAAAGGCTACATCCATCTTCATTTACAGACTGCGGTTTTAACTCCAGGCATCACCAGCTCCTGACCTATTAGGCTTATATTTAATCAAAAAAGTATTGATGTAATTGATCATCTAAAGAATGATTAGTTGGAGCTCTGATGCAAACATAAATGGCTGCAGCTTTGTCATTTTCAGGATAATCTTCAGCCTTCCTGTAACACACTTGCATTGAAGTTCAGGGCCCTGCTCAAAGGCACATGAGCAGTAAATATCGCAGCCTCTTCTCCAATGACATCAGCAGTTGCAGTTTGGCAGCAGCGACTGTTATTCTCTAAAGGAATCAACACATAGCACTGATTCACTCCTTGGCATTTACCTTTTCCAATTCCAAACTTTTCTTTTTTAACACTCTTTTAAATCAATTTCTATTTTGGTGAATTACCCGTGGTTACATCCAGTCGCACAAGACAAGTCCGTGTGATATATGGCGTGCACATTCGTTTTATTTGTGTGTGGGTTACCGTGTGATGAATAAATGTCAGTATGTTTTATTATCGTAGCTCGCACATGAGCCCTTTGTTTCAGATATGAATTTGAGATAGTTCAACATTTAGCTCACAGGAGAAAGAAGTGTTTAATAGGGCCCTAGGATAATGCAAGGATGGCGTGCACTTAATTACGAATGAATCATTTTTCGCACCAGACTTGCACATTTATTATTCTGCCTTCGTAGATGCCATGCTTTTAAGATATTTAAAGTACAAAAGGGATTTCTGTGCCTGGTGTAATGCATTACAAAGAGACTGTGATAAAATAGGAAGAAAAATCTGTACCTACGTCCAACCTGGAATATTAGCTTGATGAAAGGTGAGATGAATTTGCTGTGACGTGGAAAGTAACTGGTGTTTAATTAGGGTACTACTTTGCTTCCTGGTGAGAAAGTGGGGGTTGACAACAAGTTGGCAACACAACAACATTAGGGCCCCGTGGAGGCAGTAAGCAAAGGTAAGAAATAAGGCAGAGAGGAACTGAGCCTTGCACTGAATCAGTGTGCTGTCACTGAGTGAAGTCATTGAGCTGAAGGATGTAATTCTCCGGGCTCCTAATATCCGGGATGTGTCTCAGTTACACGGCTCAGTTGTAATCTCTTTTTCTCTTCCTATTGTTGGTTAGTTTGGAGGGTCCCTCAGCTGGAAGACGGGCTTCGATCGCACTTTTGGGGCAGGTCGATTGATTCCTTTTTGTGTGTGACGTGATTGATAAGTCATAGTAAAAGAAGCATATCCATTTTGAATCTCAATTTTGTTCCACCTACTCTCCCCCAAATTAGTTATTCAGAGTTTTTGGATGCCCAGCGTGAAGATTTCAAACCCCCTCTGTGTAACTAGTGATGACTTGGCTTTCTGTCAATCTTTGTAGGTCTTCTTTTTTCCAAAGGTGATCACACAAATGATCATAATTTATAGTAATCACTCTGACAGTACCTGGGGATAGAGGGCTCATTTCGGAGGTCACGTTGAGCACTGTGACCACAGGCATGTTCATCAAAGTCGGCCCGAACGATAATGATAGCGGAGTTCTCCCCGCCATGCTCCATGGGATCACTATCAGATGTCACGCTGACTTTTCCCGTAATGACTCTTTGTCCAAGTGCGAAATTGGCTTGCTCCTTTGACATCCTAACACAGCGCCGTGGCATTACAGCTACAAAGAATAGCCAACAGACTAAGTGCACCATTATTTCTTCGGTTTAGGAGACGGTCTTTTACTTCCAGCGAGAGTAAAGCTTTGATTTTACAGCTGTACAGATCGCCTGTGCTGACTGTGAATCGGATACTGAGCTGTGTTCCAGTTGTATTCTCACAAGTGGATGACAGATGTTCTGTAAAGAACCAGACTGATGTCCACTGTTTGTCTCTGCGGCCGCAGTGAAAACATGCCTCTGTCTTCTGTCAGCCACAGGTCCTCCCCTTTCATGTTCCCTGCTTAATATGCCATTGATCTGTGGCGCAGGACAATGCACTGAGATCACTGGTAACAAGAGAGCAATCTGCGCAGAAGAATAGAAGCTTTCTCCTTGGAATGAAAGAGCTACAAAGATGTGTTTCTCAAGCCTAAAAAGAAATTGTAGCTTAGAGAAAGGAGGCTGCAGTAAAGCGGGAAAGCCACATTTGTGCTGTGTAGAATTTTTCCTCAACCTCAGTAACAGTTGCAGCTTTAACGTAGATTTGTCATTTAGTGGGTGGAATGTAATTGTACCTGAATATAAACTGTTCCATCCTCATTTCTATTTTACACCAAGCTACTTACCATGCGTAACACAATAGGTAGCACAATCAGGAGTACTGCAGTTTTTAATATCAAACAATACAACCACACATCTGAAGGAGATAAGGCTCAAGAGCTTTGTCATCTCTTGTATCTAATTCTACAGCTTCTTGTCTTCATTTAAATTATGAACGCCTCAGATATGACATTTCGGGCCGCTGAACTCGTCTGATGACAAGCAAGTCGCTCAAAACGTCACCTGAGGTGCTAATCAGATACGCCACAGGAGCATAGCAAGTGTGCAAAATCTATTACTGTACATCATTGAGCTTCCCTGCTCACAGCATCACACTCTTTTTATATGTGCTTGCATGCGCGCGCGTGTGTGTGTGTGCGCGTGTGTGTGCGTGTGTGTTTTCACGGCTCACTGGGCAAGCAACGCTCATCGCTTGTGCGCACATCATCTTCAAAGCCTGCATTGATTTTCACGACATTGATTTTACAGGACGATATGGCTCATCAGGTATACGAGGTGAGAGAAGCTATTTTTGGTCGGATGAACCAGATGGAGGTTGTTGGAGGAGCCGGTTAGCAGCCGGATGTTTGTTTGTGTCTGTAAACATCGAGAAGAAAACACTTGTATTGCCGATTTCTTTCTTTTTATTAAATCACTCCCAAATTGTATGTTTTCACTGTATCACATTTCACCTGCTTATTTTTGTTGCTGTACCTATTAATTTGACACACCTTGGTGACGGTGGCTCAGGTCAGGAAGCGAGCGCTGAAAAATCCTCTGCAGAAGACTCCCTCCCACAATCAGTGTCAATCTCAGGCTGGCCCAGTTCTCACACACAATCATGCCCCACAGCTTATTCTATCTGTCCATCGACAAGCTTGATCTTTCCACCAGCGAGCCAATCTAGCCTGCTGTGTGGCTACTGGCACACAGTGTGTGAACCTGCGATGGGAGAGATAATACTTGAGTATTTGTTTGGGTTTTTCTGGGTTGGTGGTGAGCTCTGTGATTGAAACACAGTGCGGGGTTTGCCAAAATATACAATCCTTCTGCGATAAAAAGGGCTCGACTTAATGCATCACGCTTTGATCTGTCTACACATAGAAAACCAATTTGCTTAGACTGTTTATATATATATATTTATTTATTTATATATATATATATATATATATATATATATATATATATATATATATATATTATATATATATATATATATATATATAAATACAAGTAGTTTAGATTTTATTAATAGCTCATTTATTTCCAGTGGGATGAATGTATTCTGAGTATCAATCACTTGTTCTAAACCTCCTCTGCTGGCCTGTCGTGCTTTACAGTAGATCCATCCACACTTGAACAGGATTATGAAACAATCCCCCAGTGACACTGACTGTGCTGCCCAGAGATGCTGCCCCCCCCCTTCTTTTCAGCTCCATCCACTGTGGCTAATTCTGCCTGCCTGCTCCCTTGGGCGTAATTGATCCTCATATCGTTAACGTATGTGGATCTATCTTGGGGGAAACGCCCACTGCTTTACTGCTAGTCCGCGCTCATTGAACCATAGAGTCCAGTGAGCTCTGTGATTGTGGCTCTACCACAGCACTATCCGCATGCAACAATGGCTGTAATGTAAACTGTTTTGTTATCTGCATGGGCAGGCCCCACAGATAGACTCGGTGACTGTTTAGTCTAACCATGGGGAGGCGGAAAAAGTGGATCTTTGCGGCGCGGTCCCCCTTCGCAACCATAAGGGGCCACTTGGGCCCCAGGAGGAAGGGTGTGGAGGGGCTGTGTGTGAGCAGCCTGCTGGGGGTCCTCCGGTATCACACCTGGCTGATAGGAGAGGAGGAGGCGGCCCTGCTGCTGGCCTCCTCGCAATGCTACCAGCACCACCGAGCTCACTCCCTGTCTTTCTCCTTCTACTCCTCCTCTGCAGATGGTGGGAGCGAGGACTTGGCAGACCCCCGCTCGCCCAGTCTAGACCCTCACCTGAGCCACGTCGGCCAAGGTAAGCTGACAATGATTTCCCAAATCTGTTTAGTTATTCAAAGTAAATCTCAAAAAGGAAAAGAATGACCTCACAGATTCATGAAATACAGTTTTGCCTGTGAAATCTGAGCACCCCAGCAGCTTGTCTTCTCTTCTGTTGCTTATTATGGAGTGTACTGAGCCACACCCAGATGTGAATGTGTATTATGTGAGTGAATGAGAAGATAAGGTACTGAGGAAAAATCATGCAGCTCTTTTCCCACCTTTACCTTCTCATTTCCTTTAATACTTTTCTCTTAGTAGTCTCTTTCCAGACTCTATTTCGTCTCCCTTAATGTTTTTACAGCAGGAACCCACGGAGGCCTTGTTTGCCGGGGCTATATTTTATTCTTTTTTTTTTTATAGCAGAAAAGTTTATGACCACTGGAAATTAAGTTATATTTACAGGGAGAGAACTGTATGAATTTTATATTCTTGTAAATTTGTAAATCAGTGGGAAACAAGTACAAGTTTATTAACAGTGGGAATGTCAGAGCAAGGCAGGAAATGTTCTGGGCAATTATAATTTCATATGCAGCCTTTTTTTCCCCTCCTTGTGCATGTTTTGAGCCGAACACCTTGATGAGTAGGTGTTTGTGTTTATTTCTAGGCATGGAGTGGCCCTTAAACATGTCTCTCATCACAGTCTAAAATAAAAGACCATCATTTCCCTCTTGACGCTTTTGTTGTCTGGATTTTACCGCTGAAGTGCGGCTTTTCCTCCCTTTCCACCCTTCCAGTCTTTGCCTTAAATCACACCTTACGATTTCTGCTTCAGTGTATTGCAGCTTGCATGAGGCTGTTCAGAAAAATAATGTAGTGGGTGTTGAAATTGTATTACAGAAATTTCAAAACATATCATCTTTGGCATCACTGCTGATTTTGAGATGATTACCCTTGTGTAAAATGTCAGAGAATATTATGTTAGTAGTAGAATCCAATATTGAACATGCAGTAAAGGTTCCATATTGTTATATATAGTGTGTGTATACATATATATATATATATATATATATATTATATATATATATATATATATATATATATATATATATATATATAAATACAAGTAGTTTAGATTTTATTAATAGCTCATTTATTTCCAGTGGGATGAATGTATTCTGAGTATCAATCACTTGTTCTAAACCTCCTCTGCTGGCCTGTCGTGCTTTACAGTAGATCCATCCACACTTGAACAGGATTATGAAACAATCCCCCAGTGACACTGACTGTGCTGCCCAGAGATGCTGCCCCCCCCCCTTCTTTTCAGCTCCATCCACTGTGGCTAATTCTGCCTGCCTGCTCCCTTGGGCGTAATTGATCCTCATATCGTTAACGTATGTGGATCTATCTTGGGGGAAACGCCCACTGCTTTACTGCTAGTCCGCGCTCATTGAACCATAGAGTCCAGTGAGCTCTGTGATTGTGGCTCTACCACAGCACTATCCGCATGCAACAATGGCTGTAATGTAAACTGTTTTGTTATCTGCATGGGCAGGCCCCACAGATAGACTCGGTGACTGTTTAGTCTAACCATGGGGAGGCGGAAAAAGTGGATCTTTGCGGCGCGGTCCCCCTTCGCAACCATAAGGGGCCACTTGGGCCCCAGGAGGAAGGGTGTGGAGGGGCTGTGTGTGAGCAGCCTGCTGGGGGTCCTCCGGTATCACACCTGGCTGATAGGAGAGGAGGAGGCGGCCCTGCTGCTGGCCTCCTCGCAATGCTACCAGCACCACCGAGCTCACTCCCTGTCTTTCTCCTTCTACTCCTCCTCTGCAGATGGTGGGAGCGAGGACTTGGCAGACCCCCGCTCGCCCAGTCTAGACCCTCACCTGAGCCACGTCGGCCAAGGTAAGCTGACAATGATTTCCCAAATCTGTTTAGTTATTCAAAGTAAATCTCAAAAAGGAAAAGAATGACCTCACAGATTCATGAAATACAGTTTTGCCTGTGAAATCTGAGCACCCCAGCAGCTTGTCTTCTCTTCTGTTGCTTATTATGGAGTGTACTGAGCCACACCCAGATGTGAATGTGTATTATGTGAGTGAATGAGAAGATAAGGTACTGAGGAAAAATCATGCAGCTCTTTTCCCACCTTTACCTTCTCATTTCCTTTAATACTTTTCTCTTAGTAGTCTCTTTCCAGACTCTATTTCGTCTCCCTTAATGTTTTTACAGCAGGAACCCACGGAGGCCTTGTTTGCCGGGGCTATATTTTATTCTTTTTTTTTTTATAGCAGAAAAGTTTATGACCACTGGAAATTAAGTTATATTTACAGGGAGAGAACTGTATGAATTTTATATTCTTGTAAATTTGTAAATCAGTGGGAAACAAGTACAAGTTTATTAACAGTGGGAATGTCAGAGCAAGGCAGGAAATGTTCTGGGCAATTATAATTTCATATGCAGCCTTTTTTTCCCCTCCTTGTGCATGTTTTGAGCCGAACACCTTGATGAGTAGGTGTTTGTGTTTATTTCTAGGCATGGAGTGGCCCTTAAACATGTCTCTCATCACAGTCTAAAATAAAAGACCATCATTTCCCTCTTGACGCTTTTGTTGTCTGGATTTTACCGCTGAAGTGCGGCTTTTCCTCCCTTTCCACCCTTCCAGTCTTTGCCTTAAATCACACCTTACGATTTCTGCTTCAGTGTATTGCAGCTTGCATGAGGCTGTTCAGAAAAATAATGTAGTGGGTGTTGAAATTGTATTACAGAAATTTCAAAACATATCATCTTTGGCATCACTGCTGATTTTGAGATGATTACCCTTGTGTAAAATGTCAGAGAATATTATGTTAGTAGTAGAATCCAATATTGAACATGCAGTAAAGGTTCCATATTGTTATATATAGTGTGTGTATACATATATATATATATATATATATATATATATATATATATATATATAAAGTAAGATCAACGTGCTCAGTCTACAGAGAAATGCACACCGCCTGTATTCAGGAACTGAGCCTTAAAACGAGCCATCAGGTCTTCCTTAACTTTGTGATGTCACAACAAAGCAATCACTGCACTTTACCAAGCCCCGCCCACTTGGACCCACCATCCAACCTTTCCAGGATTTGGTTTCTCTGAGTGTTTACCTGAAATCTGCCATATCTTTATTTGATCACTCAGTCAGCCAATCAGAAGAGAGGCTCAGAGCCTCCTCTCTTCTGATTGGCACACCAACCTGTTGTTGCTAGAGCTCCAGAGAGAAGCCTCAGAGAGGAGATGTAAAACTACATTGAGATGGTTTTTGGTTCAGTTTAAAACCACAAATATATCTTCTTATGGATCAACACCGGAAGAATGTAAAATATACGACCTTTTAAAGATGAGTTGGATTCTGATTACTGGTAATTGCAACCAGAATACTAAGTTCCCCCTTGGTATTCACACCAGGCTCTGCATACATGAGGAGAATTTCCATGCGGGGGGATGTAACCACTGCTCTGGCTGTTATTTTTTGCTTTTGCAGTGACATTCCCCAGTGAATGGATGGACCGACTCCAGCACTGCTGGAGCCTCAGAGAGACGTGTGTGTTTGTTATTTCTTCCATGTGTGCAAGTGTTTCTGTACCCGTGTGTTTGCACTACAGCAGCCCATTTGCCCCCATCCTTGCTGTAATACAGGCTTCCTGTGGGACTTGTCACGGCCCAGTGTCTGATAATGGCTTCACGTCTCACTGTGGCTGCTGCTATCTGATGTGAGACTGTTGCTTGACCAGTTGGTTTTACAGCTCCGTCTGCAGGGAAATGGGCAGTCTGAGCCAGAACTGATTCACAAAATGGATGTTGTGTTTACAGACAGCTGGCTGTTTTTTGGTTTTTTTGGGGTTTTTTTTTCTTTTCACTGGGGGAATGTGAGTGTGTGAAGTTTCAAAAAAAAAAATCCCCAAGTTGTCATAATTTGTGGTTTTTGAAGCAAGAGAGGAAAAGAGGGTGGGTGAATGATGGAGAGTGGTTGTTTGGGTTCTGTCTGTAATTACCGCTCATTGTGAGAGGCTTTTTTTTTCTTCTTGTAAATAAATACTCTCTCATGGTCATGACTGTGCTCTTTTTTTGGGTTTGTTTAAACACAGTTCATATGGTTAGAAAATCCTCTTTTATTATATTAAAATTGTGGGGTATTGTGTTACTGTTGGGGCTGACAGAGGTCACACAGCCTGTATATTATAGCAGTGAATGTAAACAGCACGTGCTGCCTGCAGGGCGGTTCTCTCTTCTGGGTCACGCCAATCTTGTTACACTCGATACTGGTGGTGCAGTGATATCAGAATCCAGGGACCAGTCGCACGTTCTCTGGTCTGTCGTACAGTTTCTACAGAGGGTGAACAGACAGAAACACCTGCACAATCCAATCCAACACAGTCGCCTTCAAATAAACCCCAACCCTGAAACGACTCGTCGATCGACAGGAAACTGTCTTGGTTTTTATTATTGATTAATTGTTTGTCATATATCAAGCGAAATGACTTGTCAGTTACTTGAAAGATATATTTTTCTCAAGAGTGTGTCAGCGAGGATATGATCCGCGTTGCATTATTAAGGCGTTTCTGTCATTCTGTCCAGCCTCATTAACTGTTCGGATTAAGTATCAGCTGGATATCACTGTCACGAAACTGAAAAAATGTCCTTCATTACTGCATCCATAAATACAGAGAAGACTACATCAGTGACAGCCTGACTCTCACATCCTTACACTCTTCCATGAAGTCTCCTTGTGTTCAATGCAGGAACTGATTCTGCAGTCGACCCCAACAGTGTTAGAATGTCATTACTCAAAGGAGAGAGAAGCATCTCATGCTGCTTTGTGTTTCCCTCCCGTCCTGCAGGTGGCAGCATAGACAGCGACTGTGCCTTTGAAGGAGACTACGCCGTGCCCCCGCTCTCTATGACCGAGGGCATGCAGCACATTCGCATAATGGAGGGCGTGTCACGCTCACTGCCCTCCTCCCCGCTGCTCACCCACCAGACCATCAGTGTCAGGCTACAGCCTGTGAAGAAGCTCACAGGTAAAGACACTGCAGTGACAGAGGATTCACACAGGGTGCACCATTTGAATTAGTTAGGCAGTGTTGTCACATTTTTTTTAAAGCCTGGTTTTCGGGAAGAAAACCACAGCCAACAGAGATGTGGGCTGAATCTGGTTCAGATTTGTCTTGTACGCACATCCTTGCCTGTAGCTGTCCTCCCCCATGGACTCATTGTACTATTACAGTCTACCTTAACCCTTCACTGTACAACTGTAGGCAGTGTATCTGATCAGAGAATCACACACAGTGTATTAAAGCAGATGTCACGAGACAAAGTGAAGAGGAGTGGAAGGATTTCTTGTCCTAATGCTTGCTGATAAGCAGTCATCGCTTACTGTATTACTTACCCACTAATTCTGAGAAGAAACATAAAGCAGGGCCAGAGCTCTGGCCTGCGGCAAACACTGCAATTTCCAATTCTTGTAATCACCAAAGTCCTACCTAATTGACAGTGCCAAGACCAGCTGATGGACTGTGAGCTGTGGCCGGCTCTGCCTTCCTTTATGGCTCTTTATCTCTCACCACTAATCGTTTCCTTCCACACTCATCTCTGACATTCAGAGAATGTGGAAAATCGCCTCCCCTCTGTCTCCCCATTAACTGGATTATGAGTCTGTGTCATGTTCGCTCTGCTATTATTATGGGGAAGCTGTGGTTTTGGTACACAGAGCAGTCTGGAACGTCCAAGGTTTACTGCCGTACTGGGTTTCAAAACGAGAAATGAAATATTGACATCGCAGTTTTGCCTAATATCAGTGCAGCCTCCACACTGAAGTAAGAGTGGGTGTGAAGGACTTTAAAGCTCCGTTCAGCAGTCACCACTAGGGTGCACCAGCCTCTCAGCTACCTCAGATCATTAACCATTACTGATATGCCAGGGGGACCATGATTTTTACATCATACAGAATGATTTATGCCCCACCCTACCCCCCCAGGTCATTCAAGCTGTGGGTTTTTAAAGAGGAAACACGCCAAAACTGATTTTCTCTCATTTCAACTGGGTGTGCTACAAAACTGTGGAGGGTTCTGAGTGTGTGACCGGATCCAGCTGAGGCTGTTTTTTGGGGGGATCAGCAGTTGAGAATTAGATTTGAGAGCAAGCCAATCTTATCAGGCCAAATCACACATTCTTTTTTTTTTTTTTTTTTCTTTTTGCTTCTCTCAGCTGTTTGAGGAGCCATCTTTGTCTGTTCCATTCGTACTCTTCTTTTACTTAATGTTTTGTGGCAGATTGAGCCATGATATGACGGCTACACTTTGGTGTGTGTGAATCAAAATGAATCTTTAGATTGTCAGCTCATGTGAATCTGTAAATGTATATATTCTGTGGTTGTGTGTTTATTGTCTCGATGGCTGTCAAAGAGGAGTTGTTGTTGCTTAAGAATAGCTTGATTAATGATGTGCGGTGCCGCCGCATTTGTACTATTCTTATTCCACAGTTCCACATGTTGGGACAGGTTTCCTAGTCGCACATGTCGTCATTTGCCTTGACATATTATATCAGTCAGGTGCTGCTGGTTGTGACGGCTGCTTTGTATTTTTAGATTTTGACGTGGGGAATTAGGAATTGTCTTGTTTTTAACATGCAGCATGTCTCTGCTGTGCACTTCCTGCAACTCAGCTAACTTGTTTTACCTTTACAGAATAAGTCCAGTTAAAGTAGTCATCTTAAGTGTTTGTGTGCATGACAGTGAGAGATATCATTTTGGCAGGATTAGCTCTTCAC
The DNA here is from genome assembly GCF_021018895.1 of Seriola aureovittata. Classification (NCBI taxonomy): domain Eukaryota; kingdom Metazoa; phylum Chordata; class Actinopteri; order Carangiformes; family Carangidae; genus Seriola; species Seriola aureovittata. The sequence goes on along the minus strand of NC_079384.1, from coordinate 15,878,450 downwards.
TGTGTTAATCCTTCCAGATGTATGTCTCTGTCACACCACCTATTGTGCATTATATTGTAGTTTGTTGTACTAATGAAGCCACTGGAAAAAAAACAAAAAAACAACTTAAATGTTAGATTTTGTCCAGCTAGTGCGACAGATGTGGCACTGCAGGACAGAAATCTGCGCATCACCAAAGGTGATTTGGCTCCTTTACATACTGCATGTGAGGAGCCCTTCCAACAAGGCTTCCTCTTGTCAATATGACTTTTCACAGCTTATCGGAGTTAAAGCGCTCATGCATCAGCACTCCTGACTCTGACAACATACACAAAAGCCCTCGAGTGCCTTGAGGTGCCCTCTGTCCTTCAAGTCCTCAAAGACCTGCGTCTGCTCTCAAGTGGCATTGAGCACCAGATTGTTGGGTCTCATCCACCCCAGCTTTCTCACCCTTTAATTAATTCAACTCAGTGCCACTTCCTGCACAGCTTGACAGCACTAAGCCTGTGTGTGCGCTTTGGCGTCAGAGGCCAGAACCCCTCCCATGCCAGAGATGGCAGAGGTGGGAGAAAGACTGGTGACAGAGGAGTGCATTAGAGAGCAAACAGCAGCAGGTCTAAAGGCAGCTGCACTTTGATCTCCCCCGGTGGCCTCCACCTACCGCACCCTCCCTCTGCCCTCCTGTACAGCCCCTGATTGGCCTTAGGCAGACCAGAGTGGTGATGGTGGTGGGGACTTGAGTTATTCAACCTCATGGCTCTGATAGAATGAAAACGCTATGAATACGCTGACCTTTTTCGAGAATCACTGAGTTTCCGATTTAATCCCCTCTGCCTGTGTGAAGACTCTCGAGGGGGGGGCTTCAGATGCTCGAGGGGTCAACTTGTGAAACAAATTGGTGAAGCAGATGGGAGTCGTACAGTACAGTAGTGTACCACCACTGTGTGCTCATTTCAGATCTTTGTGTCGGTGGTCACTCCTGATTTTCTGTGGACATTTAAGTTTCACTTTTTCGCTGCATTTTTTTTAAAAACATTTAAAAACAAGAAGATATTTAGTAGAGCACAAGCAACGCCGGCCAATACGGTATTGATCCCTGGCAAAAATATATTGGCTGATATTCTTTTTACATTAACACATTTTTGAGAAAATAAACCTTATTATCAAAGATGACATACCTAATAAAGACAAAGTTGCATATATTAGTTTTGTGTTTTTGGCTTTCCAGATTTAAGTGTAATCAAGCGAACCCAGCTTAACTCGACCTTCTGCGACTACCTGCTGAGGAAGAGCAGGTGAAACAATCGAAAGCTCCAAGTTTAATTTAACTCAAGGTCCACTGACAAGCTCTTTCTGGCGCTTTAGACCACATCTCACAGTCTTCGGGGAGAGATTTTATATTTACTCATTGGGTCACGTGAGGACAAACAACAAGTTATTACCATAACCACTGCAAGCTTCTTTCTCTGAGGAAGACCTTGAGATGTGGTCTAAAGCTCCAGAAAAAGCAAGGGAGTTTCAACATCGTGAAACAACTTTCTTTCTGAATAGAAGGTGTTGTATGATCTGGAGCGTTCGATCGTGTCACATGACCCTCGTCAGCAGTTGCCTGGTTGAGTTTAAGTTAAGCTCAGTTCAAGTTAATATAGACATTGATATAAAATACTGCCAGCGCCACACATATATATCTCTGCATTTAACACCTGTCAGGTTCTTTCTGCATATTTGCCTGCATACAGTATATACACCAGTATCCACCAGTTTACATCAGTATATTTACCACTATAGTATGAAGGTACATCCACTCACGTACCATCTTTAAGTGCAGTTTTGAGGTACTCTTACTTGAGTATTCACATTTTAGACATTTTAAAGATGAAAATTGTGTCTACTTTTTATTTACTTAGAAAAACGTTTTACTCCACTACATTTATTTGAGTTAGTTATAGTTACTAGTTACTTTGAAAATCAAGATTTATTATATAATACATGATGCCTATTAAATATAAAACATAGTAATAACTCACTGATGGGGCCGTTCCGCTGCTTAATAGCTGCTTTTACTTTTGATAATTTCCTGTAAGTATATTCAGCTGCTGATACTTACACAAACGTGTAACTTGTAATGAGTATTTATTTTACAGCGCTACGTTTAGCAGTATCTGCAATGCCCCAGCGTTTCTAATACAGAATAAAAACACAGCGGAGTCCCCGTCACCTTTAATGCAGCTGAACTAACAATAATATTTTTATACTTTATTAAACTTCTAAGGGAGACTTCCTTTTTAATCCTCCTGCCTTCCAGAAAGGTCAGACTGCACGGTCAATGCCGACTCGCTGTGTCTGAGTGAAGTGCACTTCTGTTTGCCAACACTGCTGCTGTGGTGAAAAGTGTTTTTAAGTATTGTGATGGGACATATTTTCAAGCCCTTTGAATTTCTCCAGGAAAATGTTCATTTTATGAAACATTTTTCGAGCGAGTCGCGATGTAAGGCTTTTCGGTCTCCTGCTGTGCACTCATGAAAACATATGTTCTCACCGGGGCTGTAGTTGCGGAGGAAGAATTCACATTCTTTACAGTAATAAAAATAGCACTAAAGGTTAAAGTCCTGCAGTACAATCAACAAAATCAAAGTACTCAATACAGAAAACTGATCGACTGATTGAGTTGTAGCTTGTTTCGTAACACTTTCATTTTATAGCTTCCCGTAATTCCCTACAGAGTAAATGTGATGTAACTGTAGTTTTATCTGAAGGTTCCTGCTGGGAAGAACTATGTAATTTGGTTCTAATTATAAGAAACAATTCAGTTGGTACAATCCTAATGAATTAATTCCAATGAATTTTTAATGTTACCTAGACAGTCTTATAATAAGTCATTAAGATTTTAGCCGTTCCTTCATTGAAACTTCTTTGCAAATCAGTGACCCAGCACAAACAAATTACACACAGAAAACAGTAACAGATGTGGAGACAGGTAATTTGTACCAAATTAAACAGATATATCCTCAAAAACATCTTAATATTACGAGGAAGAAACTGAATCTACTTCTCAGGGTTTTTTTTTTTTTTTTTTTTTCAAATATTCATCATTCCTTCATCTTCATGCTATTTCGCAGATTCCTGGACCGCTGTGTTTACGTCGTCTGTTTTGAGGTTTATTTATTTATTTATTTTTTAAGAGTTGTCATGAGTGGCAATGAATGCTCACTCTCGCAGTGATATCTCCGTAGCTGACTATTATGAGTTGTAATCACTGATTGCCTATTTGTTTCTTAATAAACACCTCACTCAAGGGTCAGTCTCACCAGAGACGTCTCACCTACTTTGATTGATTGGCCGTGCTCCACTCCGAAACATTCAAAGGGAATTATTTCAACATCCCTCGCCAGATTTCACATGGTTTCTCCTAATTAATGGCAGCAATCAATACAATTACTACCTCCCCACAGATTGCCACATAAAGGTAGAAAATTGCATTTGGCCTTAAATCCTGAGAAAAAGGCTTCATTTAATTATACCACCTAATTTTTCCCCTACTCTTGCTGCAATTATCACAGTAATATGAGTGTATCTAAAATCCATTGTCTCGCTGGTGCTTACAGTAATAGAGTAATATGTGAATAAGTGGCAATGCACTACAGTAAGCGAACATCTAAATGGGTTTGATGTAGGTTTAAAAAAGCTCAGTAGCAGTGTGTGGACGGTCAGGATTAACAACGCACAGTGTGCAGAACTGCTTAGTCAGGTTTTACAGCTCATTGTGTGGGTGGTCTTAAAGGACCCACATAAAAACAGCTGAGCTCTGATAAATTAGCCGCTTGTGATGAATGCTGCGTTTCTGGGAATGTTTTATTGTTAGGTACTTTTTCTTTTTTTATTGTGCAGGATAAGATGACAGGATCACTTGTTGGGCTATTTCTTGCACAGATATAATGGACTGAAATAAGATTTTACTCCCGCAGCTGAAATTCATGCCATTATTTAGGGATTTACTTAAGGTATCTGGGAAATGTAGGAAATCTGCTGTAGAGCTGAAATGATTAGATGATCAAACAAAAATTAATCTGCAACTATTTTCTTAATTGACTCAATTTTAAACTACTTTTTCAAGCAAATATGCCAAAAAAAATGTGGTTCCAACCAATATCTTAGTGTTTTGAACTGATTAAGAAACAAAGTATTAACTGATTATTAAACTGATAGTAGTTGTAGCCCTGATCTACACCCAAAGTTGTGGGTGAGGCTGTTGAAGTTGAAGAAAATTCATCATGAAATACCTAATGAGTTATCTTTTAGTTTTATTTTAAAATCATTTAGACCTTTTTTTAATAAACAGCAGTGAAACAATCTAGAGCTTAAACAATGAATAGTTGACACAAAAATAATCAACAGCTTCTTTGATTATCAATTAATCATCAAATCAAACATTCACTATCTGCAGCCTCTAGATTGTGAGTACATTGTGATGATCGTGAACTGAATCTTAAGTTGAGAACACAAATCTCACCAAGACATCGTGATATCATGTTTCCCAAGTTTTTTCTCTGAGCACTTTAAGAATTTCTCCATTTTGACTTTAAAGCTGAGGGTCATAATGCAGTGGTAGAAGAAGTACCATAGAAGTAATGATACTACAGTGTATTCAAAATTTTACCTTCAAAAGAAAAAGTATTAATTAATAATTATCCCTATACTGTATGTATTATACTGCTAGATAATTAGTTTTGATGAATCAGTGTTAAAGCTGAATTTTAAAGTTACAGCTAATTGAGGTGGAGCTAACTTTATCTACTTTATATACTATTGGAATATGGTAAAAATCTTAACCTGCAAAGTAACTAGTAACTAAAGCTGTCACATAAATATACAATAAAAGTTAAAAGAGCAATATTTCCCTCTGAAATGTAGATGAGTAGCATAAAATGGAAATATTCAAGTAGTAATAGTAGAAATACCTCAAAATTGTACAAAATGTATTACTTTAGTTAGTTACTTTCCACCACTGTTTTTAGTTTTTTACGGCATTTTATAGACAGAACAATTAATCAAGAAGATAATTATCAGATTAATCGATGATTAAAATAATTCAATCCACTTTCAAGAGCAGGTAAAAAACATGTTCAGTTGCATCAGTAAACATCAACACATAAACACATAATATTCTCAACATCATGGAACAAAGTTGTTGCAGTCCTGTGACTCTGCTCTTATATGTTTTATACGTATATCAGTGGGTCCCCTGGTTTCTTGACACCATCATGTATAATATAGATGTTTCCTTTAAGTCATGACGTCATCTAACTCAAACCTGCAGTGCACCTTGCCTTTTGAGTATTCTATGATCCCCTCAGTGCATTTTTGAAAGGAAGACTGACATTTGGGACATCTCAATCTCCCGCTCTCCACGCCTCCATAGCCAGCCTCGCGTTTATATGGCATCTGCTATCCTCTGTGAATATTTGAGATGAACGCTGACATTTGGGACGTCTCAATCTCCACGCCTCCTTACCCAGCGCTGCATCTCGAGAAAATCACTCTTCAATTATTGTCATTATTTCTTGCTTCAACCGTCCCAGCCATCACGGACCCTCCAAATCATTTGTTCCGCTGAGAGGAAATGTGACATTTTCAGCTCCACTGTCACAGGTGAAAAATAAAGAGTGAAGGTTAAATGCATAAAGGAGTAATTGAAATGGAGGTATGATGCCCTCAGGAGGAGCACTAAAGAACCAGTTGGATTAAGTGCCTTGACAGAAATTCTTGTCATATTTTAGTCTTCAGTCAAACAGTCCGGATGTTTGAGTGATGAAATATCATCACCAAGCTTCATTATTCTTCATTAAGTGCAAACATCAACTTTTTTACTGTGTGTATTACAGTATTTTAATGTTAAGTTACTAGAGGGAATGAATGCATTCTTGTATCTGACATTATTTATTAAGCTCTGCCGATATGAATGGCGACTGCTCGTGCAGAACAGTAAAAGAAGGAACAGTCAAACGTTTTGAGAAAATCTGAGAAATGAGGAGGTGTGTCAGTTTGATGTAATCGTGGACACTCAGACACCAGAAATAAAATACACCGTACCCCCAAAAGACAAGTGGGGGGGTACAGTGTTTTTGTTCTGATAAGTAAGTTCAAATGGGAAATACGCTCTTTTCCCTAGAGTTAGGTGAGACGGTCGATAAATATTAAGCAGCCAGTTAGCTTAGCTTAGCATAAAGACTGGAAACAGGGCAAAACTGCTAGCCTGGCTCTGTCCAATGGTCATAAAATCTACCTGCAATCACTTGTAAAGCTTTCAGACTTTGGTTTAAATAAACAAGATATAACGTATATATTATTGAACTTTAGAGGTGCAGGGATGTGGACCTTACCTTTGGACTTGGGCTGAATGATATGGAAATATAGGCCTAGTGATTATTTTGACATATATTGCAAAACAAGTCATGATTTTTAGTGGGAATTTAATTTTTGCTGAAAAAATGAAATATAAAAATGATTATGATGATATTTTTGTTGGTTTTGTACCAAAAAAAAACATGTCTTCTTACATCTGGAGAATATGATTTGTAGGCTGCGCCATCACTGTAGCACCATGATGCTTCATTTTTAATGGTCTGTTGTGATACATTTTACCTTTATTAAAAAAAAAACTGCAGCTGCTGCCATTTGGATTTTGCACTTGACCATATTGTGATTTTCGATAATATTGTAATTAATGGTTCAGCCTTACTTTGGACTGATCCAGGCTCGCTGCTTAACCGGCTGCTGCCTTTAGCTTCATGTTTAGATGTAAAAATAGAGTGGTATCAATCTTCTCATCTAACTCAAAAAATGTCATTTTCTTTGCTTTCAGAGCCGTTCATATAGCAAAACACTGTGTTTACCTTGGAGTTTTATTTATGTTGGTAATGTCTCTGACACACAACTGCACATTTAACCAGATGAATATTAGAGTTCAATGAGCACTAAGGGCACTTTAGTTTCTCCATAACCTGTAGATTACTCTGTTTTCCAGTGTAATTGTATATTGTATTTGTTGGGTTACACTGTAAATGCATAGTTCTGTTTACACATGAATAAACATTTTAAATGTCATGTAAAGGACATTGATTGATTGAAATCAAAAAGAAAAACACTACAATAATGCAGATAGACAGTAGGACAAGAAACCCAACATAATGAAACAACAAATTAAAGAATCCTAAATGACTGCAAATAGTTTATAACAATAATGTTTTAAAACCACTTCCAATTTATTAATTTATAAATTGACATTATGATACATCTAATGGAAAGAGTAAAAAAGACTCACGCTATGGTGTTTAAAAAGTAAGGAGGGAGGGTACAGTAAAAGACACAGTGAATATAAACTAGGAATAGTAAAAATGTAATATACACATAATATCTCCAGACCTGTGTTTTGTGGCCATGGCAATAAAGATTACAGTTTATTCCCTGAGCTTAAAGCTGTCATGAACTGCATGAGGATGTTTAAAGATAACATAAAGACGATGTAAATTTAAATTGCCTCAGAAGCGTAGTCTGTGACGCAAACTTAAACTTAAAAATCAGGGCAAGATTGCCATCACTCCCCGACTGATTACAGGTCTCCTCATTTACAGGGAACACCAGTCAGCAACGATCTTGCTTATAACTGTTTCCTGATGCTTCTGTCTGTCACACACTTACGCAACCTCCTTGAACAAATGTATCTGAGCTCATTTGAATGATAATAGTGTTTTACAGTTAAAGCCAGGCATGTGATCAACCACCCCCACTTGTCATTTCACTGGATTATGTTGCATTCTGTTGATAATATGCAAAGCGGCTATAATATCACACCACTTGTATCATGTCACACATGTAAATGTGAAGTTATTTTTTTCCCCATAATGATAGATATGGCAGAAAATCAAGGCAGTGTTTGACAGCAGGGACATTTCAATAAAAGACCCAGGTTTTATGGTTTACATGGTGCACGTAGCATGGCACTCAAAAACTTTAAACTGTAACTGTAGCACATCTTTAAGGCTTGTTGGTATCATGGGCAGGTGGCTGGAGATGTCACTCTGGGGAAATAAGTGTGACCGGAGGAGATTGATTAAAAAAAAAAAAAAAAAAAAAACACTTAGAAAACAGCGGGCTTACAACGCATCCGATGTGAACCCCCGACAAAAGCAAAGACGGTACACAATAAACTCTCACCCCCGTGGGTTTGAACCCCTAAAAAGCCGTAAAACATGGCTGCAGCTGTACAAATACGGTTTCAAGGGTAAAACAAGGACAGAGCGGGATGCCTGAGCCCAAGAGGAAAATGGAGTAGGTTTTATTGAAACCCTTGTTTCTGTCAAATAATACCTCTGCTCCTTTTTCCCCACTTGTGATCTAATGTGTCCCCAAAGCTCCATGCACGAACGGCAAAACTGCGTCCCTTTAATAATACCCTCCCTCCCTCCCTCCCTCCCTTCCTCCCTCCCTCCTTTTTTTTTATGCCATTTTCTTTCCTCCCCCAATACCCACCCTTCTCCTCCCCCTCCTTTTGCTCTGCGGTTGCCATGACAACAGCAGCACTGCACCATTCATCTGTTGGAGACCTGGGCTCCTGTTCCTGTAGAGAGTGCGCCTCTCACATCTATACATAACACGCTAAGCGCTAATGCAGTCACGGAGGCGAACGAGGAGCTCACTCCTATCTGTGCTCACGGGCTCCTCGCAAGAAAAAGCTCCCTGTTCTGGTCCGTCTTATTTTATTTATTTATCTTTTTAATTTCTTTCGTAGCGTTGGAGGTTTTGGTCACCTGTCAGCCCTCGGTGCGCGCCGCCACCACAGAGGTGTCACCTCTGTGTCCCCCTCTTTCCCCAGTGACACAGTGACTGCTGCGTTCTTCCTTCCTCCTTTCCTTTTCCTCCCTCTCCCTCTCTTTCCTCCTCCTCCTCCTCTTCTTGCTCCTCCCGTCGCTGCCAAATCTGCCTGGCTCTGTATCATTTACTGCGACTGAATTGAGCGGGCAGCATCGGCACTGAAACCTGTGGAGATTTCCTCAGAAAGGAAACAAGAGGGGGAAGCAAGAGAGCGAGCTTCTGTTCCTCCGCTCTTATCCTCCCCTGCTCTGCTGCAGGTGGTTTTTTTTTTCTTCCCCTGTTTTTCTTTTCTTGTTCTTTCCTTGTTTTTGATGAACTGGTCATCGCTCAGGGAGGAAGGACTGCGCGTGTCGCTGGAGGGGGAAGGAGGGGAGCTGGTGCCGTACTCCAGCCTTCAGGAATGCGAGATCTGGTTTGAGAATGGTGAGCCCTGCCACACCCTCTTTTGCTCGTTTCATTCCTCCATCTGTGCCTGCAAACTGTGTCTCCCCCTCCGGTCACCTGCTGCTCCACCTTTTTGCCTGGCCAGAGCGTGCTCCTGGTCTGTCTGCTCTCTGATCTCACATCTGGAGCGGCTGGAGTCGACCACTGGTTCCAATGACGTTGGTACAGATATGGGGCTAATGGGAGGAGTGCAGGAAAGTAATTTCTCTCCGTGAAATGATGCATTTGTCAAAGGGCTGCACTCTAATGACAATGTAGGCTCGAGGACCTGTGAATCAACCAGAGTGCCAAGTGTTTTTTTCGTGGCAAGCTGGTCTGTTTCATGCGTCAGCGTGGGTGAGCATTCAATTGTCTTTGAGTGTGTGTGCGTGTGTGTATACGTGCATGTCTGTTAGAGTGTGTGTCTAAGCACAAGCTGTGGGTGGCTAATGGTGCTTGTTCTTGTTGTTGTGTGTCTCACTTTTCCTTCCAGAGCACAGCGTCATATGTAGCATACGGTTGCGTAAATGGGTTGAAGTTGGTGGGGGGAATAGTTTTCCCCCACACCATGCAGTCAGCAGCAGCAGCAGCAGCAGCGGCAGCAGCAGCAGCAGCAGCAGCAGCAGCAGCTTGTTGTTGTGTACCAGAATCACCCTGTCATGTGCTGGGATGTGGTTCCTCCTTCCAGTTCCAGTGCTGCAGGCTGCCTGCCTCCCTGCCTGCCCGCCTCGTCCCAGGGGACTACTAGCTGGTGTGTGAACAGAACAAAATGTCTCAATAACACTGTCTGCCAGCAAAACACAAGCACCTCATCAGCAGCTGCTATTACTGGTCTCAGGTGAATGGTTTTTGATGAGGCGCCCACAGCCGGTTTTCGCACCACTTAGTATCACCACCTGGAGAGTGATTTGATGAGCTTAGCTTGTCAGCTGTCATTCAGACTGTATCGGGCAATGACACTAAGAACTTCAATTTCAGGGTGGTTAGATAGCCATGTTGATTGTGCTCATGGTGGAAGAATGTTTCCTGGTCTAAGGATCCCTCATGGAGTTATTTGAACCTGATGGAGCAGGGTGAATTAGGTTCCATCCACGGTGAGAGAGAGAGAGAGAGAGAGAGAGAGAGAGAGAGAGAGAGAGAGAGAGAGACGGCATCCTTCCAGTTACAACACAAGGATGTCAATATTATTTCTCTCTCTCGCTCTCTCTGGATGTTTTAGCTAAATGATGACTGTCTGACAAGAAGTTGTCACGCCTGAAGAATCTAAAGATAGCTCGGCAGAGACGAGCCTTTTTTCAGACCGCTGTAGAGCTTTTCATGAAGAATATAGGCTGCACTATACCCAGAGAAAATGTGTGGTACAGTATAACTGGTGAAATGGCTGATACAGTATGTTTTCCAAGGTTGCAATCCCTGCTTCTACCTGAGTTCCTCAAGTGTCTTGTCTTTGTCAGCGCCCAGTGACTTCATATTTATTCACAAGACAAATCAGTTAAACATGACTTTGAATTGCAGGCCTCTCAATTGATGTTGCCCACTTACCTGAAAATCAGCCAAATAAAACCCTTATATCCTCTGCAGTGGTTCAGAGTGATATTGATTTATATAATTGCTCAATTTCCCTCCCTTCCAATCCCCTGAGCCTGTGTCAGACAAATGGCTCGTAAGCCTAAGATGAGTTGTGAAATAAATATGACAGACCGTCTAAAATCCAACCTCCTTGGGTCACTTTTTTAGGCATCACTTATCCTGACCCACAGCATATAAAATGAGCCTGGTTGGACTAATATTAAGTGCCTCTAGAAAATTAATGTGGTGTTAATTTGCTAACTGGTGGATTATAGGCTATATTCACCATTTAGTGACAGTAAGGCTTCTGGGTTTCTGCCGGAGCTGCGCGACTGTTTCACCACTCAATCTTGATTACAAAAGCAGCCTGCTGGGTGATTCTATTGGCAGGTGGGCACAGTATGTACTATGCGTGACAGCCCGGCTATAAATCAAGCAGTGACGACAACACTGTCCTTTAAAACCCCTCACTTTGTTTCTCAGTGCAAAAGGTTAGAAGAGGAATCTAATTATCAGCTACAAGCTGGAGTTTTTGGAAACTGGTTGGAGGTGATCTCCCATCAGTCAGGTGATCCAGCAACTCTCACTCAAGCAGCATTTCTCAGTTGTGTAGAATTTGAATTTGTCTTCAAACGAGCGAATGTTTGCTGCTTCTGCAACATCTCCCTGGGATCTACAATTACAATCTTTTATTATGATGAGAGAAAATGCAGTCAGTGCTGCCATTAGCAAGATGAAGTCATCCTCTTGTGTTCTTGACCCCCCTCAGACCAAGCTCTTTAAAGTCAGCTATCTGTGCCAGGTAACAACCTGCAATTAGAAATCTTCCCCCAAAGCTTTCAAAACAGCAACCATATACCTTCTGCTAAAGAAATGCAACCCAGGCAGCGCCAACCTTAGCAATTACAGGCCCATGTGTAATCTCCCTTTCCTTGAAAAAAATTCTAAAGAAAGCCGTTTTAAACCACATACCCAGTCATTTAAATGACAACGGCATATTACTTCAGTTTTAGAATAGTTATCGCACCAACCATTGCACTGAAATAGCGCTGCAAAAAGGAATACAGAAACTGAGACTCATTGTTGTGCTAACAAAGTGGCTGTCCTTGGCACAGTGTTTGACACAGCTGATTATGACAGGACAGTTCGAGTGACAGTCTCGGGCAGTGTCCTTGTTTGATTTCCTTCATACGTGACTATGGTGTTCCATAAGGAACTCTTCTTAGCCCTCTGCTATTTTATTTATACACGTTCCCTCTCTGTAACATTGTCACAATGTCGTTTACCACTCTTATGCTGACGATCCACAATTTCATAATTTAGTTTTACCAGACAATCCCAATGCTCCGACCACATTAATGCACAGAGGTAAAGAAAAAACTTCAGAACGAAATGAGAAAAAAAGCGGTTTGATTTTCCTCTCATAGGACTCAGTTGAAAGAGATGAACTTCAATAAATATTCAGGCCATGATTCAAAGAATTAAGAGCGATTTTAGACTCAGAGCTGAAGCTTAATTTCAATTTGAACAAGATTATGAAAATATCTATTTGTTTTTAATCATCTTAGAAGCATGGCTGAATAATTTTGCTGGAGCTTTAACAAATCATCACATTAGTCCACTGTTTATGGGACTGTGCTCTGGTTCTTTTTACTTGTTTTGTAAATCTTGAAATGACCTACCACCCCCTTTTACCAAAGATTACCATATTATTCAACTCCCCCACTGTCTTGTTTCTTGAACATTCCCCATTTTTCACACAATAATACTGGAGAGGCTGCCTTTTGTGGAATAACTTGATCTTAGATTAGCAAATTTGCTCTGTATTTTTTTTCTTTTAATATCAAAACCCATATTTTTTTCCTCTGCATTTAATTTAGAATGAAATTATGTCCAGGGCTTTCATGTTTTTCCCTTTTGGTTTTACTTTTTAATCCCCCAGTGATAATTATTAATATCAATTAACATATTTTACTATTTTATTGGTAATGATTCTTCATCCCTTACATGAAGCATAGCAAAGAGCTACATCTTTGCATGAGAGCTGCTATACACAAAAAAAGTTACTGTTCCTATCTTACTACCCCCTTACAATGGTTGTTTTGTGGTTGCTTACATTTGCTATTATGTGGATATTTAGCAGTCGGCTACCTTCTGGAAAAAAAAGTGCAAAAGAGAAACCCGCAGTGTGCTATTAATAGCAATGATAATGATTTGCTTACAAAACAGAGCAGTGGGTTACATATACCACCTCAGTGCTTTCTGTGAATGCTGATGTTGGAGAGCTGAGCAAACATTTCTCTGTGGCGATACACACACAAACACACAGAGGCCTAAAGAAGTGTGTTATTGTGTGTGTGTGTTTGTGTGTCTGTGTGTCCATGCGTGTTCAAACCCTTACGGACTACTGCAGAGGACTGCACAACGACACCAGTCACAGTATTAACATTCACCACTTGTCTGTCTGCTGTTAAGTTATTTGCTCAGTCATTTCAGGGCGCTGAACCGCTATGAGGCATTTTGTCTGGATCACAGCCCTGACTTTGCATGGCTGCAATCAGTCTGCTAAATATGTCAACGGAATTACATAAGAGCAACAATTGATTACAGTTTTTGTCAGACATGAAAGAAATTTGGGGGGGGGCTTTGATGTTCATTTCATGTTGTGCTATAGATAGTGGAAGATTAACAGAAACATCGTAATCAGAAGCTTAATCGGAAGTCATCTAATGCTTTTTCCTCATTTATTGTCTTGATTTGAGTGCTTAACTGAATTCCTTAATTGAATAAGAGCAGAGAAACATGCAGCTCATCCTGATTTTTCTCAATGACGAGGGTGTGGTTGCAGGGAGGTTATAAATATCTCCACTAGGGGCTGAACTCCATTCGGGACAGAGGTCAAGACAGCCTTGCTATTATTAGGCCACTGTATCAAGTGGTGTCCTTGGCAATTATGCTACTTTCACTTTTCTTAAAGTGGTGTCATATTTAACTTTGCAGCTTGCTGGTGTCCCTTATCCTAAGGAGAGCTGTCCTCTGTTGCCCCCCCCGCTGAGGAGGGGGTATGTGAAAAGTTCAGAGACATCGCTCCGCCACCGAAGGAGCCAAACCATATGAGAAGAAAGCTAACAGTGTCGGAGCTGCTCAGTGTTAACAATAGCCGCTGTGCTTCTACAGCTGAGTCATGAGGGCAGAGTCCTTCAGGAATGAAGGGTTTGTTCACCGGAGTAGACAGCTGCCCAGAAAGCCTGCAGTATGGAAACACACGACAGGGATTTAGACCAGATATGGTGCTTTAAAAATAAAGCAGCTCTGAGCAAATAAATGGTCCAGTGTGGTACATCTTAAGAAAACAGAACATTATTATTCTTCCTCAAATAGTGTCAAGCTGGAGGACTCTTTTCAAACGATAACTATAAACAGCACATTCGATTAGCAGATTGATAAACAATGTTATAAAGAGCCATAAATGAAAAATCCGTACAGTCTGTAGTTCAATAAAAAAATGTAACCGGTAAGAATATTATTGGAAAACGCCTGGATCTCTGGATTTTCTAGTCTTGAATGTTCGGGCAGGATGTTCCATTGTGCCCCGGTGGGAAAAATCCACATCATGTTAGGTCTTTGGAGTTCAGTCTTAACGTCAAACAGCCTTAAAGGCCTGTGTGAGGACTGCTAACTATGTTTCTCTGTCAGGTTCTTCTCAAAACCTTTTAAAACCCAACTAAATTTCACATTGTTACTCTTGTTCCAAGACTGAGGTTCTGCATACAGATTCATGCCTTGTGAAAAATGTGTGTGATTTTTGAATCAATGGATGAACAGATCAGAATATACCTTCTGCAAAATCTTCTCCTCCGTAGATTTAGTTCCTCCAGATTAAACTGCTCATTTGTTGATGTGGCTTTGATGTCACTTGTATGCTACTGGTCTAATCCAAACCCAATAAGGTTATGTGAAATGTTGAATTAACAGCTTTTTGGGCGAGGGAGAGCTCGGCTAATGACCGTTCTTAGAACATCAGCCCCTCCCTCCAGCCTCTTAAAATTCTGCCTGTGCCTCACCTTGCTTGGCTAATCCTCCCAAGGCTGTAATCATAGATACATACGTGCGTGTGTGCAGACACACTCGCACACAGACACTCACACGCATACATAAAAGAGGGAGAGGCAGCCTGGCTAATGGACTTGCTGCTGACTGCCTCTGTTTCGAGGCTGCGACGGAACAGATCGCTGTGTAGTACAGCAACATCTGGTCTGCATTGTTTTGTTCAACAAGTCAACAAGACAAGCACACAAAATCATCAGAGGTCTCTGAGCCGGATAACTATATGCACATTGGGAACAAGCCTCTGGGTCATGCATAAAGACCGGTGAAATTAATATGAAACAGCACGTCTAAAGTCCTGAGTATCAAGTCCAGACTAAATATCAGCCACATCTGTGTTTTGCTCTGTGTATTAAAAGAGCTGCAAAAGATGAAAAAGTTAATTAAATTTACTAAAAACTTTGTGTTTGTGTGCTTGCAACTTTTATTGCATCTCTTCTGACTTCATAAGCCGATTTATCGAGAATCTCCTTTGTTGTTTGAAAGATTAATGTCAAGAAAAATTCTTGACATTTTCAGAGATGAGCCATAATCAAATAAAAGTTTGTTAAATTAAATAAAATTTCCATCACAACTAAATAAAAAAGAGCATACACCTGTACATCATTCTGAAAATGGCTTTCAAGATTAATCGATTTTCAGTTCCACCACCTTATAATATTCAAAACTGTCCTTTATGATAAAGTCATAAAGGTTTAACTATGTCCTCCAGCTCTGTTGGAGAATGTGTTGTATGCAGGAACTCAAACGCGTAAAAGCCTCTTCATTGTCCTCGCATCCGTAAAGAAACTTGATAACGACCGCCTCAGCTCTCTCTGAGGCACCAGCAGACAAGAATAGCCACAACACAAAGGATCAGAGCCTCGGTTGCAGCAGCTTGTGTCTTCGAATGCTGAATTCCTTGAGTTGAGGGGACGAGGGGCAAGAGCTGGTCCTGTGAGGCAGCTCAGGGCCGTCAGTATGTGGAAGTCGCTTGATTACATTTGAGTAAACGTGTTGGGACCTTGAGGCTTTTAGCGGCGGCAAAATCACCCTCTCGCTGCGTTAGCACCACCATCTCCACCTCGGAAAAGGTGGACAAGACTCGTTTTCCTGTATTCTGCTTTTGTTGCCATAGCTACCAGGGCCGCGTGCTCGGTTTCTGTAAAGCTCTGCTTGGGTTGCAGACAGCTGGGCGATGTATGTCCTCACCCACATCATTGTTCTGTTTGTGTGTGTATGTTAATGCATGCATGTGTGGGCACCTATGTCTTTGTCTGAGTGGGTGCCTGAGGTCACATGTAACTGAGAAAGAACAGACGATGCTTCATTGCTAGAAAAATGTCTCTATTTACTGGTTTATCAGTCGCTTATCTGTAGCGAATGAGAGATTGTGCGCTGCATATTGGACTTTTTACTTCGTATTCAGATCTTGTCATTTATTTGTTGAAAACCCAGGTTGAGTCTGAAGGGAATGTCATGTTGAAAATAAGCTTTCATATGCACAGCAGCCTGTGAATTTAAATCACAATATTGATGAAGGAGCTTTTGCTGTTTAGAGAAAAAAACTCTCACCCCCACAGGGTGAGTGCAGTGTTCAAAATACTCAAAAGACCAGTGAATGTCCACACCAAAGAATTTAGTTCAAATTGTTTAGTGAATCTTTTCAGCAAGCAATGAACAATTACAGAATTCTGGATCAGATGTGCCTTTTCCTAACCAATAACAAGTGTTGGTCAGTCCACAGTCTGACAACCTAACTTTCCCTGATCCAGTGTATTTATACAAGTACAAACAAAGAAATGTGCATGGGCGTTTTGTCGTCTTCTGATTGGCTCTGCTGACTTCCTCCTTCCCATCTGACTCCGACCTCAAATGTCACCTAAAGCTCAGCACGCTCAAAGGAAGACAGTTAATGCATACATATAAATTACCACTAATCTACCTCTGTTACCTCCGGCTGCCCCCCTACACATGGCCATAGGGTGATCTTTATCAGTGGTTGTAAATAGTTTCCCTGAGGCAGATGTTTAAATGACCACTCACCCTTAGCACCTAAATATCCACTAGTATAAATCATTAAACAGTTTTAACTTTAATAGTCTAAAATACTACAACATTGACTTGCTTTCTTATTTGTTGATCATTTCATCAAAGGGTGTGTGTGTGTGTGTGTGTGTGTGTGTGTGTGTGTGTGTGTGTGTGTGTGTGTGTGTGTGTGTGTGTGTGTGTGTGTGTGTACGCTGACAATCCTGGGAATAGAGATCATCTTTTTACATTTTCACATTGTCTTATAGCTTATTTGTTCTCACCAGTCCCCCCCCCCACACACACACACACACACACACACACACACACGCACACACATACTCTAATCTCATGTACACTTGCATACATGCCACATGCATATTCATATTCACACCCCGACATCCAGAGCATGTAACAAATATCTATTTCACGGCCACGTGCATCTGCACACACAGACTAGATATATTTATTCATAAGCTCATTAGAGGAGTGGATTTGCCTGCTGCCATCCATCACACTGTCACCCAACCTCAGCCTGGCACACAGTGACAACAGAACTGCAGGAGAGAAGTCCCTGGGATTTAGTCTCCTGGAGCCAGTGCTATAGAGGGGATTTACTCCAATAGACAGGCGCACTTCACCATTTTATAGAGGTGAGATCAGGGAGGCAAAAAAACAAAAGAAATGATAATCTCCCATTCACCATAGTTTATCCAAAAATTGATATTCTGGGGGAGGGGGTGAATAAAAAAAATTTAAAAAAGGCATCTAGTCTATCAGCACAGACATTTTCAACTGGTGTTCAGCAGCATGAGAGGGTGAACTGTTGCTGTATATGAGGAGCTCCTGCAGACACTCTGTCACGTGAAGGCTCAGTCTCTCACTCTCTCCTTGTAGCTTGTTACAAGCTGTCGCAGGTACATGCAAACAAGCAGCTTATCAAAACAGGGCAGGACTGTGGTTCCAAAAAGAGCAATCAAACTCTGTGCCCCCTTTGCTTAATTGTGCCAAAGATTGTTCAGACATTTGTAGACTTCTTCAGTGACCTACTTCTATTTTCTACTGAAGGTCTCTACTAATTCCCATTTACATTCACTGGCTCGTATACACCAGCTTTTCTTAATTGTTTAATTAACAGAAGACTGAAATTCTCCTCAAACATACACACAAGTTCTCTTTTTTAATGAACAAGCTAAAAATTCAATGTGGATTCACCATCTTTGACCAGTCAGACAAATAATTTAGGAAAAAGTAAAAAAGAAAAAAAAAAGAAAAAAAAGTCAAAATCTGCCATAATTAATTAATGAATAATTAAGTAGATAAACAAACAACTTCAGTAAATTGGGGTAGGGAAATAATTATGGATACATAATACATAATTATTAATTATGTATTGAATAATTGATTTTAATCATCCTCAGTCCTGCCTTCCATACATCACAAGTTAATTAATAAAAGTTCATTTTTATGATGGATACTTCTCCTATCTTAACTTGTAAAACATTTACACGTCATTTAAAAGCAGGATCTCTGAGTCGCTTGTCAGCGTGTTTGTCAGGCAGAATATATCAAGTATGTCTCTGTCAGAGCTTCTGTCATGGCAGTTGATCCAGTCGTGGATAACTCGGGTCCCTTCCTCCTCTTGGCTGTCAGTTGGAGTTTCTCACTGTGGCATCTGTGCTGGCTCACTTCCTAGATGTGGTCAATTACCAGAGTCTTCTCCAGACCATACCAACACAGCATTAACAGCGTGTGGCAAGTGAACGCATCGACTTCACACACACACACACACACACACACACACATCTCTGATAGAGTACTTTCTTTTTTCCTCTGCCAAAGTGGATTTAGTTTTTGTTTGTTTGACTGCGTGCATGTGAGTGAGCAGAGCGTCTCAAAGCTCGACAACAGATTTGAGTGATTTTGGTTGAAAGTTAGATTGTGGGAAAAGGAAGAAGTTATTTGTTTTTGGTGCAGATCCGGATCAAGAAGCAGATTTTTTTTCAAGGAAATCTTATAATTGCAAAACATGGCGCTATTAAACATTACAACTGTTACACTTACCTGGCACTTCTATTACATTATTTGTCAGTATAACATCTGTCTGTCGTTGGTTCAACACTTTGGCTCTGACTGAAAAACCTTAGTAACTATTGGATGTTTTAACACTTAATTTAGTCAATAAGTAATTTATTCACCAAATACTGACCAAATACCTGCAAAATTATTGACGCTAATCCACTATGCTAACATGCTATACTGAGATGGTGCCAATGGTAAACACTACGCCTGCTTCACCTAAACATCTTAGCATTGCCACTGTGCGCGTGTTAGCAAGCTTAACATTTAGCTCAAAGCATCACTGTGTAAATGACTGTTTAAGTACATCCTCACAGAGCAGCTGGCATGGCTGTCCACTCTTTGTCTTGTGCAGATAAAATGTATGTAATAAAAGTATTACATGCTCCCTTATGGGTTGAGATATTCTACCGCTAACATACAGTATAAAGCTCTTTAAAACACATTGAATTGCCAGTAATTGGGGGGGGGGGGGGGCATTGTCAGTAAGTATAAAACAGAATTCCTGAAAAGTTGTTATTGTGAAGACAGTGGGCTTTGGACAGTGATGGTATCTGTCTTTATGTAGATTTGGAAGGATGGAGATTGAATAGTTTTTTTAATAATTAATATTTGTTCTTGAAATAGCAAGTTTGGAAGGTTTTGCAGTCTCGGTGGAGGTGGAGGTACTTTCTATTATACTGTACATATGTTTTATTGTGTGTATTTCATTGACCAAAAGTCTGTGCCGCTGCACTGTGGTCTGATGGATCCTATTTCTCCCGGTCTTCACATAAACTACTGTATATAGACAGAGATATACTCTGTCTACAGCTCTCCACCCATTTTATACACACTCACTCACACAAACATACATGATACTAGCATTAACTGTAACACGAGCCTTTAAACAAAAGCGGTAAAGAGCCTGTTCGTCGTTGCTTGAACATATGTTTCAGCTGCTGCTCATGACTTCCTGCTCACTACACTCTGCTTCAGCACAGTATTGCTGCACCGGATCGCTTTGGACATGTGCAGTCACCCACAGTAAGAATGGTTAACAGTTGCAGCATACAGTACATAATCTATTTTAAACCCTTATTTAACCAGATTAGTCAGTGAAGAACAAATTATGCTTAGTTCCTGCCCATCCCAAAGCCCAACAAGTACCAAAAAGAAAAAAAAAACCCAAAAGATTGGATTAAACCAATGAGCCTTGCACATGGTTTAGTTGATATTAGCTGAATGTCTTTGCACAATTGGGCCTGCGTTATAACTCCATCACAGTAGATATTACAAGAGAGTGAGAGCTTTATCAGAATTATGTCCTGGTTCCTGCTGAGGTGGTCACTCCTGGAGTTTTATTTGGCTCCATTACCCAGATACTCAGTGCGACCAAGCCTGGCATTTTGATGTTAATCAAACAGACTGGGTGTAGGAAGCTTTATGGTGGCGTTATATTTCAAACACAATCATCCTTGCAAAGTTACTAACTGAAGAATTACTCCCAATGGTTTTGTTTGTCTTCTCGTGTGTGTACAATATCAGTATAATGACTCCTCTCCTCTGCTTTGTGAATGGAAGTCTGTACAGTGACTAGTGGAGTTGCTACTGCTGCCACAATGTATGCACTCACGATACTATAAGTGGGTCTGGGTAACAGGTACTTTGACTCCCTGTACCACGTCCAAGAACCCAGAAAAAGATGGTGTCACATCCACCATTTCTCTGAACCTCATGTTGGGGGGGGACTCATTTCATGTCTCAGACGTTGTGCTCGACTCAGGCGCGAGGACATTCCCAAAATGGCGGTCATTTGCATTCTTTGTGTGATTATGTCATCGGACAAACAGGCACAACATCTTTTCAGGTGCATGTTGTTTGCTGCTTCGCGAGCGTTGCGAGGTAAATCTAGGCCCGTACAGAGGAAATACGGTGATTTCAGTGGTGTGTTGAGATTCTGCTGGTGTATTGGTTGGCCCTAGTCCACTACCTGATTGGTCACGCTGCTTGTTTACTCATGCTTTAGCTTTATTTGACCCAAAGCAAATACAAAGCTGCCTCAGAGAGCCTTCAGGATGTGTTCATTTTATCAGTGTGCCGCTTCAAGTAAGCTCTCTTTCTTCCTCCCTGTCTGTCCTGTCCCTGTCGCTCCTCTCTTTATTGTCTTCTTCCATCTCCCTGATCTGTGTGTGTGTTTTTCTGTGTGTTTGTGTGTGTACGTGTTGTCTCCTTCTCTATATGTGTGTATGCTTTCTGCTCCCAGCCCCTCTGCGGAAAGCAAAGTTTGTGGAGAGCCCTCGCATTCCACAATCAGAGCTTGGCTCCCCTACACACACCTCCACCACTGCCAAGAATCCAGACCTGGACACATACTGCCCTGGTAAGTTTTTGGCCAGCTCATCCCTCATTTTGTTGTGTTACTTTTTTGCATGTTCCATGTCTGTAAATGCAGCAGAGAGAGAGAGAGAGAGAGAGAGAGAGAGGCGGAGAGTGATGGGGACAATGTATAGTTCTTTCCAGTTATTGTGCCAGCTGCCGTAAAGAAGAAAACATTGCTAAGGTCATTGATGAAATAGCTTTGCTGGTGCCCACAGTGTCAGTCCTCATCGCCTCCTCCCTCTCTGTCTCTCTAATCCTCCCTCGCTGCTTTCTCACTCTGCTCAGCTTCTCGGACGCAGAGCTCGTTTAGGTGCCGCCGCTGTTTTCTGTTCACAGTCGGCGGTTGCTCTGTAATCCTGCAGACGGTCCAGATTTCCCTCAAACCCCCCCCTCGTATCTATCCCTGTCAAAACCCCCTCTCTCACCCTTTTGCCCCCCCCCCCTCCCATTCAGGGAGGACAGTAAAGCAGGTCACTCGAGGATAGCGCTCTGCTGAGATTTGGTTCTAGTATATCTGCTTTCTCATCTCGCCTCTCCTCTTCCTGTTGCCACTGAGAAACGCAGTGTAAGCTTCCCGACGTGTCTTGTTGGCTCGACCTCTGGTGGCTGTGTGGACTTCTCAGCAGAGCAGGACAAATGCTGCAACACCCCTCAGTTGGATGAAGACATAAGGGAACTACTGATGGGTCTCAGGCTTTGACTGTTGTAACTTAGGAGGAAAATGGTGGACAGGGTGCTACCAGCTTTCTCCGTCTGCCAGCCTCTACTGCTGAGTCTCTGCTCAATGGGAGCTCTAAGTAGGTGATCTGTCTATAGAGACATACATGAATATATTTTTATGGATAATATGCAGATACTAGATAGTATGCAGTACATTAGCATAAAACCTCTAGCTTTAGCACCTGGATTTCTGTTGAATCTCATGGATGGAAAAACTGTTGACCCTGGCTTTACTTTGCATCAACCCTGTGAAACCGACTGTGGAATAACCTTATCACTTGCGATGAGCTCCTGCAGATGTGACATATCAGGGTTGAAATTGTAATCTCTGCTGCCATTGAGGCAGGAAAACAGTTGATTACAAACAGGAATTCTTCTTGAATTGTCTTCCTGTCTGTCTGTGCAATAACAACTCGAGCTGGAGAGGAACCAGGAGGGCTGGGATGAGTTTTCATGGGTGACGACTCGCACCTCCCCGGGTGGACAGATGGACATCTGAGCTCTTAACAAGAGCTCCCTGGCATGAGTAGCAGCAGGGCCGTGACTTAAAACATCTGATCACATGCCAGTCCACACTCTGCTGCTGACACTGTCTGTTTGCCTGGAAGGAAGTCAGGTATCAGCTGATTTTTATGGCCTACAAAGAAATTTGTGGGGTCATAAATATGGTTTGTGAATATTTTGTGAGATAGCTCGTAAAATTCACAACCGGCCATCCTCCATATATTATGTAGAGAAAGCTTTTCTAATGATGGTAGAGCTCAACCTTCTTACAGTACATACACAGGCTAGGTGTGGACACACTCAATAACAATAACCATATATAGTGGATTTAACTTTGAGTTAAGTCTGACTGAAATCACATTATTTTTACGAATAATGTTGTTATTATTATTATTATTATTATTGTTATTATTTTGCTTACTATTGATTATTAGTAATAATTTTGATTTTAAACCTCTTGTCAGTGGTTTTTTAATTAATTAATAACAATTAATTGATTGATTGGCTGTATGCAATCGAATGGAAAAGTAATGGGGCGCCATCATGAGACCAAAAAAATGAAAATATGAATTTCCCCACTTTGGTTTGCACATTAGATTTATAGAGCAGATATATACAGTGTACTGTAGAGGGGGAAAGAAAACACACTTAAAATAGTGCATCATTTCTGCTTGACTCTTATACAGGGCAGATAAAACCATCACAAACACATTAAGATACACAAAATACTATACTATAACACTTAAGATAAGCTTACCTTGAAGTGCCAAATGTTTACAATTCAACAGTCAGATAACGTCAACATGAAAATATGCTGGATAACAGAAATAATTAAGAAGAAAATTATAAGACCAAAGAAAAAAATGTATCTTAAAGAACCTCAGGATCAATATTCAAGATTCATGATACAGTTAATTTTCAGAAAATTCAATTACGACACTGTTTATGGATGAAGTAACAAGATAATGTGTGTTTTTGGTTGTTCTAGTTAATGAAATACCTGACATATCAAATATCTTCTACGACCATAACGCAGTACTGCTCATTGATTTGCAACGTTGCTCACAATAGCCAGAAAGTTTCTTTTGTAAAGTCTCTACTTGTATTACACACCAGCATATCGCCCACTCCTAACCCAAACCTGGTGACCTAAGTCCTAGCATGCTTTTATATTTGAAACATCTACGTGTTGTTGTGTAGATAAGATCAATACTGTGCACATGAGGAATGTGAAATTCACTCCTCTCATCTCTTGATCAGTCCTCTACTCCCTGTTTTCTTGGTGATGCCTTAGCCTGTGCATACAAACACTATCTGTGCTTTTATGTTCAATGTTATTCATATTTTCCTTTGACCCGAAACTCTAAAATAAGTGTGATTCTACCTTGTTTTCGCTTCCTTTAGTTGTCAACAGCAATTCTGCAAAATTAATTTTCACCTTCTGATCAGTGTGTGTGTCACCTCCTCTTGAAGTGTTCTTCACTTTGCATCTTTATCTATTTAAGAAATACGGTTGGGTTGCTTTGGGGATCCTGTCATCATTTGTAAATGAGTATTTTTTCTCTGTGGAGTTAAAATTCCCCGGTATAGGTGAAACAGGAAGCCACCACACAGTGTGTGTGTGTGTGTGTTTACCTGCAGCCCAGGCCTATTAATACCATCTCCTGTCCTGTCCAGTCCCCTGCCTGCAGCACACATGCTTCCCTCTCCCCTCTCTCGGTGCGTGAGGGCAGATCTGTGGACGGCCGGGGAGAAACAGATGCGCTTGCACAGAAACACATTCCTAGCTGCGCGCAAAGATAGTTGCTATGGCAACCATCTGTCTCCTTCGCAGCTCAGGAATCCAATGGAGAGGACTGTGTGTGTGTGTGTGTGTGTGTGTGTGTGTGTGTGTGTGTGTGTGTGAGAGAGAGAGCAATAAGAGATGTGTTTTAAGCTTATTATTATTATTTAAGCATATATTCAAATTTGATCATTAAGGATCTCATGTTGGTGAGAAACACCTGGAGTTCCTCTCCCAGCAGGTGTTATGTTCTCAGTGCTGACATGAAACTTTGAAGCCAGATTAGATATAGTGACTTCAGTAAGAGTCTTAATTTGTATTTAAAGAACAAAAAGTAGAGCTTCAAACTAAGAAATTAATACATACATTATGATAATATGTGTATTCCCTTTGATAGTAACTGTTAGTGTTGGTTACATTCAGAGGAGGGTTTAAAGGTCCCATATTTTATAAAGTGAAATTTCCATATCTTTTTTGATCATAAAGCAGGTCTAGGTTCTATATTAATACTGTGAAAGTATCAAAGCCTCAGTCCACAGAGAAATGCACACAGCCTGTATTCAGAAACTGAGCCTTAAAACCAGCCGTCAGGACTTCTGGAACTTTGTGATGTCACAACATACAAACACCAGGGAGGCTCAGAGCCTCCTCTATCCTGATTGGCTCGCTGACCTGTTGTAACTCCAGCTCCAGAGAGAAGCCTGAGAGAGGAGATGTAAAACTACATTGAGGTGGTTTTTGATTCTTAAAACTACAAATATATCTTCTTATGGATAAGATAAGTAAAACACTAACAATAAAACAATGGAAAAGTGTAAAATATGGGACCTTGGGAACAGATGTGGGTGAGAGTGGATGAAATTGAAGAGCTGTGATCCTATCAAACATTTAAGGTTTGATTGTGTTTGACAGCCTCATGATTACAGTGCAGTCACCCAAACAGCTGTGTCTTAGCCGTGTTGTTTGACCGTGTTATAGGTTTTTTTTTTTTTTTTTGGAGTGTGACAGTTTAAGGATGTACAAAGGGATAGCCTATGTTTAGCTCAAGGGAGTGACTGTGGGCTCCAGCATCCAGATTAGAGATTTTCCTCCAACATCAAAAGAAACACAGACAAACTGCTTGCCACTGCACAGGGTTGTCCAACTGCTGGCTGCGACAGAGAAGCAGTAGTAAGAAGCAGAAAAAAACGTAAAAAAAAAAAAAAAAAAAGGAAGGGAGGGCAACTAAAACAGATACAGCACCAGCAGAGACAAAGAGATGAGTGAAAGGGACAAACCCTCACACGGAGGCAGCAAAGAGACAGACAGAGCCCCTGTTTGATCACGGTCACAGCCGCAAAAACCCCCCAGGAGCAGTTGACTAATCAGTGCTAATGTATTCACTGCTTACTACTACCAGTCTGTCAACTGGGAAGCCTTCGCTGCCTCCATGTCCAGACACACAGGCACACACACGCTGCAGCTATCACACACGGAACACATACATGAGGCTCAGTGGACAGATGTTTTTGCTTCGGTTTTGCCTGCAATTTTCCCTCCTCGATGGCCGTGTGCATGTCAGCTGTTCCCTGTGATATTGGCTGAAAGGAGGCGGACGAGTAAATTCCATCTACCTTCATCCTCTCCATTACTGCGCTCTACCTCCGGGAATGCTCTGGGATTCAGTGACCTTGAAGGCCCTCATAAATGTATTCTGCTCCATATATAAAGTGTATCCAGCTGCATTACTGAGCAGCCATATCAATCTCATCAGAGCTCATACGTAATTAGCTGTTTTGGACCTAATGTGCTGTGATTACCTCATTATTGGTTGCCGCTCTGTGTGTTTTTCTTTATTGAGGCACAGCGATATGTCATCTCCATTTGCTTCAAAGCTTTTTTCCCCTCCCCTTTGAAGATGCCCATCTTCCTTACTCACTCAGAGAGAGTTGGAGTAAATCTAATGAGGATCCTGACAGTTGTGCCTCGCCTTTTCTGTCCGTGAGAGAATGCAGAGGGGAGCCCGGGCTTTAGATCGCCTGTCTGTAGGTCTTTGAATAGACTTGCGAGAGGCTACAGGCTTTTTAGACAAGCTGTCTGTCTTCAGAGAGGTGACGTGGCGGCAGGGACTGTCTAATGGTTTGTCAGTCAGGACTTGGCGCAGCTACCTGCCAGTCCTGTCCGACCTGCCCTGCAGGAAAACGAGCGAGGAGAGGTGAGGAGAGGGAAAACTGGTCCTGCCGCTCGCTGTCTCTGTCTCGCCGCTGTTTATTTAAACACCGGCAATCTCGTTGTGTTGGCTTCAGTGTCCTTAATGTCCGGGCCAATTCAGAGGTTTATACATCCAATTACAGCTGTTTGTATTCAGCCAGTAGTTACTCTTTTTACAACCAGCAGGGAGAGTAATTAGTGAAAGCTTCAGCCCTGAGAGTCACACTCTGGTGAATAAAGTGGAATCGAATTGAAATTGATATAGAAGGCACCTCTAGGGTGTTATATTCAGGTGTTATTGAATAACATGACACCACCGATGACGGTTTGTTATGGGTAGAGAGTAACCAGGCAACTGGGCGAGAAGATGAGGTCATTAAGGGATTTTTTGTTTTGGATCCTGGTGCAAAGTTAGCAAATGAAATCCCTCAGCTCTACGAGTGTGTGTGTGTGTGTGTGTGTGTGTGTGTGTGTGTGTGTGTGTGTGTGTGAGTGTGTGTGTGTGTGTGTGTGTGTGTGTGAGTGAGTGTGTGAGAGAGAGATTTTTGATCATCTGATCATCCCGCAGGCTCACCCTGGTGTTTTCTTTTCTCTCTTTAGCACTAGTAGTCTTGTGTAAACAGGATAGAGAGGTGGATACACACCCACTTTGTCTTAAAAAGTCACACAGTCTCTCTCGCTCGCTCTCTCTCTCTCTCTCTCTCTCTCACTCACACACACACACTCACAGGTGAAGGGCGTATCTCATTACGTCACACAAGCTGCAGTGGTGATGAGTGGTGCGGAAGGAGTTGTCGTCAGTGTAGTAGTCTTTTGTTAGTCGGCGTGGAGAGGGTTTTTTTTTTTGTAAACACTTTGAAAGGATTATTGTA
Source organism: Seriola aureovittata (assembly GCF_021018895.1). NCBI lineage: Eukaryota > Metazoa > Chordata > Actinopteri > Carangiformes > Carangidae > Seriola > Seriola aureovittata. The sequence goes on along the minus strand of NC_079384.1, from coordinate 15,850,985 downwards.
AGTTGTGGCTAAGGGGATTTTGTGTGGAGTTTATGTAAGAAGACACTTCAACCAAAAATGTCCAGCTGTGGAGGAATGTGTCTTTAATGCTACGGCAAAACTCAGGTAGGGTGTTTCATTTCGTTGTCCTGAACGAGCTGCTCTGTGTATCCTGTGTGCGGGTCTGTTGTCGCTGCTGTGGTTTATGCCAAACAAGCTCAGCAAATACTGTGTGTTTAGAATTTCCAGCTAAAGAGGACTTGAAACTGACGTATTAAAAGGATGTTTTGTTTTTTATTTTTATGAAAAGAGCTAAAAAAGCCGCTGTACTGTTTCTGCCCACTGCTGACACACATTCTTTCTCTCTCTCTCTCTCTCTCTCTCTCTCTCTCTCTCTCTTTCCTCTCTCTCTTCTGTGCCGTCCTCTCTTGTCTTCTCTCTCCCCTACCTCCTTCCTCCACCACCACCACCACCTCCTCCTCCTCCTTCCTACTTCTCTCCGCCTCTGCAGGGGAGTCAAGCCAGGAGCTGGGCCCCCCTCCGTCGGTGGATGAGGCAGCCAACACATTGATGACGCGCCTGGGTTTCCTTCTGGGAGACAAAGTGAGTGAGGGGCCAGCCGGCACCCAGTACAGCATGGAGGAACCCGAGGCAAGACAGGTAATAGTCTCACTAGAGAACTGGACACACCCCCCCACCCCCAATAACCAAATCTGCTTTGAGGACAGGACAAGCAGATTCATTCTTGTCTGCATTTCTGGTCAGTCTGAGTCAATTGTCTCGGGTTGAGTAAGATAAAGAATTGGTGCCAAAAAAAACTTGCTATTGATATGCTTTATCCTAATCTAATATTGTGTATGTGATTCTGACACATTTCAATTGTGAGCGATTTTGTTGTTGAATAAACAGGCAATCGTCTGATTCGATCTGTTTTGACATTTATCTCCATAATATCGTTGTTTACACTCGGACTTGACAGATGTTTAGAAGCCAGGATAGCCAGATGAAAAGACTTCTCTGTAAATTGCCCTCAGACACCACGGTCTCCGTCAAACATCAGATATCTCCCCGTCTAATTAGATTTTTATATAACAAAAACTCTTTAATTATTTATTTCCCAGAGTGCTTTAAAAATGTGCTTATTGAACACAAGTTTCTGGGGGGTTGACGTGAGGCAGGTCAGGCGCGATGTTTCTCTCCTGCACGGTAACCTTTCTGTTCGTGAATCTGGCAGTTGTGCAACAAAACAGCTCCTGGCACAACGGGCCTGCTCTAAGCTCTGTAGCAGATGCCCTGGTTTCTCTACCTAAACCTGATTTGACGGGTATGAATTTTCCAAGCCAGGGGAGAAAAACAGTTGTGGTGGGAGAGAGCGAGAGCGAGAGTGAGAAAACGGGGAGGGGAAAAGGGGGCAAACCTGTTGCTGAAGCATTTCAAGCAGGCCGAGGTATGGGTTTGCACTAAAGCAGTGTGGATAAGCGATTAGACTGATGGCCTGCCTGCGCTTGATGTGAGCGCTGCTGTAGCAGTGGGGGTGTATAAATTGAGAGAGGTTTATTCAAGCGGCTCTTTTTAGAGACGTGACTCATACTAGCACCCTGTTGCATCGTGCACACAGCAGAAACTTATTATGCTAGATATCTGCCTCAAATACTGTTCTCCAGATTGCAATTTTCGTTTGATTCATTAACCACCAAGAATGACGAGGCTTGCCTTCAGACACCATCTATTAGCAAAATAAGCTGTAGTTTTTCTAATTTACTTGGCATTTACTAGCTTTCAATGGACAGCAGATATTACAGTACTACAGTAGAGTCACATCTGATATTGCTAATGCAGCAGTGATGCTGAAAGTCTTAATCTTTGTCATCATGACCAAGTTACCGCAGTTAACCAACAGTGAAGCCAGGCACATAACAACATACTTAAAAATGAAATAGCGACCACATCATATCTCCCGACCCCCATTAGAGATGGTTAAATTCCTACAATAGGCGATGTCTTTGCTGCAAGACCTCACCAGCTGATGGAACAAGGTGACCTTAACTCGCGGTGAGTGCAGTTAATTGCCTTTCATACTCTCGTGCTCTCGCTCCCTGAATAGACACAACGCTCCAAGTTCAATCCAATCCCCGTGTGGCATTTAAGGTCAGACCTGCACAAGGCGAGGTTCATTACCGCAGCAAATACAGCCGCGGCAACGCCGTGGCCTCGTCGAGCTCCAGAGGTTTATCTGTGTATCCACACGCGTGTGTGTGTGTGTGTGTGTGTGTGTTTGTGTGTGTGTGTGTGTGTGTGTGTGTGTGTTTGTTTTGCGTCTGGGTCAAAGCTCCTGTAAACATGACACATGAGCGGTGCCATCCATGACGAGGGCAGAGGTTAGCAGTGACTGAAAGGGCCTGAACAACGGTTTCTCCTTCTCTCACTCAATCAGTTGTACACGCTCTTGGCAGAGCTCGGAGGCCGTGTGCCATAATGGACGGCATGTTGATTAGTTTACACGTGTCACAGTTTATAATTCAGCCACTAAAGCCAGTTGTACTGTGCGACATACGCTCGCTGGCCACTTTATCAGATACACCTAAAGAATCTAGTGCAATCCAGTGCAGCTCTGCCTTATATTCTACCTTTACTCAGCTTTCCTGTTTCTGAGAGGTGTTCCTTCAACTACTCACTTATTACTGAGGTCAGAGCTGGTGGTGGTGTAGTACTGGGCTGCATTACATTGAAACGTGTTTCTAATATTCTTCCCCCCTTGTGTTTGCTGGGAAAAACATTAGAAACACCTCAATATAATGCCATCCAGTTCAATCCCACTGCAAACTACGACCTCCATAGTAAATGTACTGTTAAATTAACATAGCTGCTAAACACGAGTGTGGTAGCATTGTCATTGTGAGAATGTAAGCTTGAAGATTAGCTTTCAGCTTAGTCTTCCTGCTTGATCATTTATGAAGCAAAAATGTTGCGGTTGATGTTTCCTGGTTGTAGCTTCTCATTCTTCCTTTGTTCAGTTCAAAGTTTCTATTTTCTGGCATTTTATTGATGAAATTATTGAATGATTAATCGGAATTGTTCGCGAAAATAAAAAGGAAATGATCTATCTGCATTAATGTAGTGCTTTTTATACAAAAAGAAAAAAACCTCCCTTATTCCCCCCCTCCCACACACACACACACACACACACACACACACACACACACACATACAGCTTCCTAATGGGAAAGTGGTCCAGCGCAACAAGTGGTCTCAGCCTTATGACTCCACTGTACATAGTGGAGCCATGCGGGCTTGGCCAGTCTGGATCAATTGGGGATTGGTTGTCTCGCTCAAGGACACTTTGACATGAGGGCAAGAGGAGCTGGGATCAACCTGTGATTAATTGACGACCTGTTCAATCTCCTGAGCCACAGCCGCCCCAACAGATAATTGACGGATCAATCAATGCTGAAAAGAATCATTGGTTACAGCTCTGTAGCCTGTCTGTAAACATGTATGGGTGCGTGTATCAGCACAGTGTCCCTGAAGATTAACCTACACTAGAGTTTCGCCTGAGCACGACTTCACCCCCTCCCGTTCTCTCTGTGTTTGCCCCGACCCGAACTCATCAACAGCAGCGTTAAGGAGAGACCTCCGGGTGTTTGTGTGTTTCGGTGTCTGACACACATATTTAATCACTTGGCATCCCTGTTTCTCTTGTGCCTTTGTATACATCAGTGGATGCTGCATGCATGGATCTTTTTAGTATGTGTGCCTGTGTGTTTGTGTGAGAGTGCATCTGTGGGTGTTCGCAGCAGCAGATTAGACGCAGCCGTGTTTTTGTTTTGTCCCCTGTGGTCTCTTGTCTTCTAACCTGAGCTGATGCAGAAGAGGGTCACTGCGGGGTGCCAAAACAATGCTGCGACTGGAAGGAACATGCATTCAGCGTGTATGAGAGTTCAGTTTTACCTTCTTTTTTTTTATTATTTAACTCAATTGTAGTCATGGCAATCAAGAGAAAAATATGAATAAAAATAGGGCTGTCAGTTAGGACAAAATACTGAAACTATTTTCAACAAATCATGTTATTTATTGATTATAAAATCCAATAGTTTACACTTCCAGTGTTTTTTTTTTGAAGGTTTAATATCCACAATAAGGTACATTTGTGGTTTCAAGAACCAAAAACCATCCCAATGTAGTTTTACATCTCCTCTCTCAGGCTTCTCTCTCTATCAACGACAGGCCGTTGAGCCAATCAGAAGAGAGGAGGCTCTTCTGATTGGCTGACTGTTTTCTGAGTTATCTAATAAGAATATAAAAACTCAGAGAAACCAAGTCCTGTAAGGTTGGATGGTGGGTTCAGGTGGGCGGGGCTTGGGGCATGGCTGAGAGCGGTAACTGTTTTGTTGTGACATCACAAAGTCCTGACAGCTCGTTATAAGGCTCAGTTTGTGAATACAGGCTGTGTGCATTTCTCTGTGGACTGAGCGCTTTGATACTTTCACAGTATTAATATAGAACCTAGACCTGCTGTTTAATCAAAAAACACATGGAAATCTACCTTTTTACAACATGAAACCTTTAAAGTTGTACTAGTACTTAAAACTCCCCACATATTTATAAATTCACACTTGTGCCATGGGACTGTGCAGAATCTGATTTTGGAAATGCCACTCCTGTTTTTCTCTGTAAAAGGGGAAATTACTGTTTTCCTGCATTTACATGCTCTGGGTCACATCCCTGATGTGTGTAGGCTATACTAGCTCTCCAACATTTGGTTTGTTCTGCTGATATTTGTCAGAATCAGAAAAAAATACTGCGCACTAATGTATATTTGTAAAGTGACTGAATGTTACAGGTGGTTTTAGTAGTTGTTGAGTGTTTGTATGTCTAAGTATGTTTGTGTTTTTCTTAGGCTGTGCAGTGTTGTCTCATTTGTGAAGATCTTTCAAACCTATATTTCATAAAAATGCCACAAATGATTAGATATTATGATTATTATGCTGTTTTTGATTGTGTGGGGGTTGAGACTGGCTGCATGTGGTGAAGGCAGCAGGAGGGCTGAGCTTTTGAAAACTAATATTGAAGTGACATTTTCCTTTGTATATGACTCAGACATTAAAAGTTCAAACATTGTACTTTGCCATTTATACCCATGTGTACCAATTGAACTGTAGGAACCGAGCAAAGCTTTTAAAGATGCGTGTGTGCGTGTCTGTCCCAGGGCCAGAACCAGAGGATCAGCCCGTGCTCCACCCTGACCAGCAGCACTGCCTCCCCCCCTGCAGGCAGCCCCTGCTCCACCCTCCCCCCTGCCATGCCTGGCCAGGCAGGCAACAAGGACTGTGCCTACGGTTCTGTCACCAGTCCCACCTCAACCCTGGAGAGCAGGGACAGCGGGATCATCGGTGAGATCTGGACACAGATTTACAGACCTGACAAACATGCATGCATGTAAAACACATAGTACTTTGTATATTTTATGTCACCAAATCTCCTGTAAAGACCAAAACCTACAGTGTCTTAGTCTCTTTGTCTGTACTTTCTGACCTCCTTACTGTCTGTGGCACCTACTGTAGAGGACACACAGTAAATCTAAAAAAAAGAAATTCTTCTTGATAGAAGGCTCAGTGATTTCTTTAAACAGCTCGTCAGTGTAGATTTTAGCAAACATTGCTCAAACAGTAGTAAATATTTTATTAGTTAGGGACTATTTTCAGTTGCAGATTTATACATATTTGGTGCTGTAGTGAATTCCTGTTAGTGGGATCAGTTCTTTGGTGATATTCTATATTCATTTTACTGTCAAGATATTCCATGAACAAACCAAAACCAAAGAGTTTTTCTTTAAGATTCTTAAGGAGTGAGAACTTTAAATACCATGACAGCTGTTGTTTTATTTAAAACTAACATTAAGAATGACCCCAAAGCAGTTACATTAATGCACTTTTTAATTTAACGTGACAAACAGTTTAGACACATATCTGAAGAAGTAATAGGTAGGGAAGTTATGTGCGTTGCTAACGTGCCCTGGCACAAGTGGCACCTGCCAGCTTCTTCTTCTTCTTCTATTGGCTTCTTCTTGCCTTCGTCCAGCTCGTCACTATCGTCATAGTTTTTAAATCGGAAATGCAGCCACTCATCTGCTGTTAGACTTGGCGGTACCGTCAGTGGAGCTGTATCTGCCATGTTTCTGTCTCTCACGTGACCAGATGTTGATGCGCAAGAAGGGCGGTCATGTGAGACTAATGAGGTTACAGCTTTACTTATCTGCAGGAGGCTGTAAATGCATATCAAAAGATCGATCTCAGGATTTTATGAATTGATATCGGATTTGGAATGAAGATTGATTTTTTTTTTTTTTTTTTTTCAACCCGGCCCTAGTCATAAAGTTTGGAACCAAATAAAGACAAGTCTATGAAACAGGTGATTTAAATGCCTGAGGCTGTAGCTTGGTGTCCAGTGGCCGTTTAATTGAAGTCTGGGTGTGGTTCAACTCAAAATCTAGATGTTTTGTCTCCAAGCCAGGGGGCGGGGACCAGAGACCTCACCTGACTCCACTCCACCTGGTGTGATCAGTTTCAGTTCAAACTGTCGTACCTGTCATTCACACACTGAACCAGTGTGTACTCCCGCTGGAAGACAATTCAAGTGTGCATGTCATGCTGACATCAACTGTAGCATTCTTGGATTGTTAGCAAGAAAACTGGAGAGATAAAAATGCTCAGTGAAATTGAGCACTTTGCGTATGTCAAGACAGGTGTATTCATCGTTTCCCGGCAACAGTGGTGAACGCCTGCGGTTTGATGAGGAAAGCATTACATCAACAAGCCTCCGATTGATTCAGAACAACAGTAAATAAGTGTAACAGCAGACAGGTCGGGTGAGGTGAAGAGAGGGGAGTTAGATTTAAACACACGCAGGGTGAAAAGTGCGACAGCAGCAAGTTAAATACTGCAGTTGTAACAGCACTGACGACGGTGTCCCTCTCTCTTTTTGCAGCCACTCTGACCAGCTACTCCGAGAACATGGAGCGAGGCGGCAAATACGGCGAAGGCTCCCGGGCGAACCTCAAACTGTGGCAGTCCCAGAAATCAGGCATGGACTCGTTCCTGTACAGGGTGGATGAAAACATGACAGCCTCCACCTACAGCCTCAACAAAATCCCTGAGCGCAACCTGGAGAGCATGTCCTCCCACTCTGCCCACTCCATCCCTCTGTACCTCATGCCCCGTCCTAACTCTGTGGCTGGTGAGTCCCTTCCTTGTTCCCTGCCTCTCCTATGAAAGTAGAAAAGGAGGCGATGGGGGGCCAGAAATAGGGTTATTTAACAGCATGCAGTACACAAACACTATTTAAACGGAGTACTTTTCTCTGGCAAAAATTGGATTGAGCTGCATGTTCAGTCATGTTACACCCTATTTCTGAATCCTGTAGCGCTCCCGCTTCACTCCTTTTAAGCTCTCTGTCCTTGCCTGTTTTCTTCCCAGATGAACTGTCCGTGTGTGTGTGTGTGTGTGTGTGTGTGTGTGTGTGTGTGTGTGTGTGTGTGTGTATGTGACTCCTGTGATCACAAATCCAACAATGAAACACATTTTTGAAAAGAGCAGCGGAATATATTTGTGTTTTGGAGGAGCAAGTCCAGCCTCATGCATGGGGGATAGCAGCGATCTAACCATCCAGATTTTTAAGGAAAAACATCACATACTGCGATGTCAACCAGAAGTTTGGGCGAACATTTAATCTGTAAACTGCTCGTATTATTGTGAACAAAAATCTGTACAGATCCCAAACCTCCAGATGACATTTCGCCTGCAAATCTGGGATAAATCAGCTTAAACTTCCTCAAATCTGAAACTGCTCTCAAAAGCACTCAGTTGTGGTTTTCTGTGATTCAATTTGCTTTAATTTTTACAGCACTTTTTAAAAAACTATTTAGGCAGGAAACAGCTTTTGTTTTCAAATTTCATTGGGGTTATGTTGAAATTTCAAGCTGCAAATCCGCAGTGGTATTTTTGTTAAACTCTCAGCCCCTCTGGTGTGGAGTGAAACCACAGAGCAGAATAATACAGTCTGGGAAAAAAAAAAAAACCCAGCTTCAGCAGAAGAACATACTGCGGCTGGAAGAATATCACATAGGAAAGCTGGCATTTGTATTGCTGACAGAGGTCTCATTGATGTGTGTTTGTTATTGTGGGCCACAGCTGCCTTTAAAAAAAAAAAAAAAAAGGCTCCCAAAAGTAACAGTAAATATATCAGGAAAAATGTTAGTTTCATAACACTGAGGCAGTCCTAATGGGCCTGATTGTGCTATTGTTCTCATCATCAGAGAGGCTGTTATAGATGATGAGCTCTATTATGCACTTCTCCCACTCCCACTGGAAAAAAAAAAAAAAAAAAGAGTGCGCGTGCACGTACTGTAGACTCGCATTTATATTTCACTAAACACAGTGATACGCCTGACAAGGGGCCGTTGCCGCAGCTATGACCCTTCTCGTTATGCTGGTCATGTTCTCCTGTTTGACACTGCTGTCTGGCGGTGCAGCGACTCCGCCGGGTTTAGAGATTCACCCTCAATCTCATCTCCGCCCCTCAATACCCAGACCTTCAAAGGAGCTGGAGAAAAAAATGTACTATAAGCTGCAGATGATGCAAAAAATAAGATAAAGAGGGAGAGAGAGAGCGATTTAAAAAAATAAAAAATAAAAAAATAAGAATAAAAAAAAAAAACAGAAGACTTTTCTGACGGCATTTATATTTGTCAGGAACAGGAATTCCATATTGAGGAGAGGGAGATGGATACATGTGGAAGAGGAGTGAAAGAGAGTTTCATAATCTCTCTCTCTTTCTTTCTCTCTCTCTCTCTCTCTCTCTCTCTCTCTCTCTCTCTCTCTCTCTCTCTCTCTCTCTCTCTCTCTCTCTCTCTCTCTCTCTCTCTCTCTCTCTCCTCCACAAAGAATTATTAGATGATGTAGGGATGGGAGGCAAGCACAGGCTGAGGATTGGCTGGGCTCACACAGCAGTGGAACATCAAAGCCCCAGGCATTAACCGTTTCTATCCCCCAGAGTGACAGAGAGACTCGCTTTGATGTGAGGAGTGAGAGGGAGAGAGGGAGACAGCTACAGAGCGAGAGCAGAAGGCGAATGGGGAGGAGAGCGAGACGGGAGGGGGCTACTCTATTACCTAATGAAGGCAGTGCGTTGGTAGAGCTGAAGATGGATATGGAGGAAGGAGTAACCAAGACAGAGTACTTCTTTTCTCTCTACCTTCATGGTGCCCGGATTTAAAAAATAAGTGAAAAAAATGAGTGAAAAATTGTAAGCAAGTGAGGACAAGAGGAGCAGAGGCTTACCTTGATCAGATACTGCTAATATCCCGAAAAAATGACAAGAGAAATGGGTGCTCCAGATTTTTTTTTCTTTTTTTTTTTTTATTGCTAAAGTTAGAGAAATATTGAGATGATATCCTGACTTTTAATCCCTGTTAACATCTATGCTTTAAATCTGGATACAAAATGACATTTGAGCCACGAGCCTTTGCATTTAAACAAACAAACAAACAAACAAAACAAAAAAAAGCAGTTTGTCCCAGGTCAAGGGAAGTAATGCCAAGGGTGGTGGGGTTCAGAGACAATATACAGACTGCATTTACACCTGGTTGAGATTACAATATGTGCCAGACCAAATTCCATCCAAAGCTGACCCTAATAGTAAAATGATTTAAAGGGTTGATTCACCCGAATTAGAAAAAAAAGACTTATCGTTTAGTTTGTCCAGGTTTTGAGATACTAATCTCAGCGTTTTACTGCTAATACAGGCAAAAGAAGAGTAGTTTACCGTGGCTAAACTTTAAACTTTAAAAGATCGTCTAAATACCCCCAATAATACCAAGTAATTTAGTGTAATATTGGGTGAAGTGACCCTTTAAGACCTTGCCATGTTGATGGATATACTGTATATGCACCATCTTACGTAACTGCCTGGGGATTGAGGGATCCCTCCCTGCTCATACAGAGAAGAAAGGGATATAAAAGACACTGTGAGATTCTCACTCTATCGTCTCTAAATTCACTAAATGAAGATAACGGCTCACCCGAGACGACATTTTTCAATTTGGAGGGCGGACAAGTGTCATTGATTTCCTTTTCTAGCATCTTTTCCTGATTTCCTTTTTGTCCCTGGTCCCACCTCCGCTCATATACTCATATAATTCCCGGAAATATAATTGTTTAAATATAAGGACCTCCATTATTTATCATCTCAGGTTATCTCTCGGGGAGGTGTGAGGAGAATGCTGAGGCGTTTAAAGCTCCAGCAGCCACCTCATATCTGAGATGACTAGTCGGCTCCCCGGCTGATACTGTGACTGGCTCTGGACGGCAGCCCAGCTGGTCTTTCAGTGTGTGTGTGTGTGTGTGTGTGTGGTGTGTGTGTGTGTGTGTGTGTGCGTGTGTGCGTGCGTGCGTGCGTGCGTGCGTGCGTGCGTGCGTGCGCATGGATGCGTTCATGCTATCAGTCACTCTTTCAAACAGGAAGTGTCTGATGTGGCTGTCATTGCCCCAAAGCAGCTGAGCTCTCTGCCGCACAGTTGGACTTTTTCTCACTTTCTTTTTCTTACTCTGTCCACTCACTCTCCATTTTTTATTTCTCACTCTCCATCCTTTATTTCTTTTCACTATGTGTGCAGCCTTAGCGCATTGGCACAGGAACTGTGAATGTGATCACCAGCAGCCTGCTGCATTGCAGATAGAGATGATGATCACACAGATTTGAGTCTTCACATTCAAACACAGTTGAAAGAAGAAGAAGAAAAGAAAAGGGAAACTTTTCAGCTCACTAGCCCTGAGTCATTCCTCCTTGGTGTAGCGGCAGATTAATGCCTCCACTGTCTCCGCTTTTAGCCCAGTTGGATGACCAGCGCCCCCATTCCCATCAGGGCCAAGCCTCCAGCATTCTCAGCTGCCATTTTCCCTCCATTTTGGGTAACCCATGCGGCTCATTTTTGGGTCCACGGCCGGGTTGAGTCAGCAGCATACACAGCCGTACACATGCTTAGTACTTCACTGAGCTTAACTCCGGCGACACAGAAACCACTCCATGAACCGAGGACAGTACAGGATCAGTGATGACGTGCCGGTGAGTTTCACACCGGCGAGAGGTGCTGGGCTCAGACGCCTGCCACTTGGAGGGATTATTGTGCCTTGTGCTTTTCGGAAAGCCTGGAGAGAGAGACTGAGAGGAAGCAATGCTTTGCCAGTTACACCTTTCCCCAACTGCTTGAATTTGACTTGGGATCTCTGGACCTCAGAGCGTTTCAGGTATAGTGTTAGAGAAAAGGGATTACCAGCTCTGATATAAATAGATACTTGTTGGATTCTGTTTTCGTTGCTTTGTCCATCAGTCCCATCAACCATAAAAACATGGTACTCACCGAGGTAATTGCCAAGATGTGGGAACACATTAGTCAAATGGGGCAAGAAGCAGAAGCAGCCAGAGGATCAGACAGCTTTTAAACAAACCTCCCCGCTTGTCAGATTTATTTGGGAGCGAAAATAATGGTAAATTGTAAAATTATTACCCAAACTCTCTGTTGTAAACACCTATCACGGTTTACAGGCCAACTTCCTGGTTTCCGTGTGCTTTGAAGCGTTATTACTGACATTTCAGGTGCACTCACTTTCGTGGTTTACATCCAAATAAAAGTCACGGTCGGCTTGTTTCGAACCTGTCTGCTCAGCTGCATCTGTCCCCGTGCGACTCTGTTATAGTGATGTCGCTGTGTTCCCCCCCGATCTCAGAGATTACCACAGTCAATAAAGTGTTGTCATAACAGATAGAAGTGATGGCCGCAGCTATGACAATCAGTTCAATCAAGCAGAAAAACAAACAGGATTATTCCTTAAATAGCACTAAAGAAGTTTCCAGACTCCACAAAGTACAAGTTTGTGGTTAATTATGTGTCTGTTTTTCTGTGGAACTCTGCTGCTTTCTTAAGTGATAACCCACATAACCCCCTGTCTCAGCTGATGACAGTGTCTCCTCTTGATGCGGTGACTCAGCAGCCATCAAGGAACCTCCAGCCTCTGGACGGTTCAGACCGTTAATCGCTCCTGGACTTTATTGTTTAGACTCATTCCTTTCGCTTCCTCCACCTCTAACTGAGCCGCGGGGGGTGCAGGTGCGACGGGGGGAATCAAGTCCGCTTGTTTACTCACACTGGTGACGTCTGATCTCATTTAACAGTCACTGGTTTTGAGCTTTGGCCCCGAAGACACAGCGTGGTGCGAACACTCGGCAGCCGGCGTCAGACGGCACTCACTCCATGAATAAGACATTTGTCTGCTGAGCTAATTAATCCTGAGAGGGGTCGGATGGCATCTGCCTCCGTGCCGCGTGACAGACACTGAGAGGAGGGAATTTTAGGACAGAACCATGTAGGGCTGGCTTGCTCTCTCCTGTAGGAGTTAGTAAGTATGAGAGCGGGAGCCTGACAACGGCCTCAGGAACTGGCACGAACCAATGCCGCCATCTTTTTATGTGTGTGTGTATTATGGGCTTATTTACTATGTGTGTCTCACAACGAACATGCATGCTGACAATAGTATGTTTTTTGTGCTCTTTTTCTGAAACATCCCGCTTGTTCCCCCCTCTGTCTCCCTCTCTCCATCTCTCTCACACACACACACACACACCACACACACACACACACACACACACACACACACACACACACATAACTACAGCTACCAGTTCAGCCCACCTGGAGGACCTGGCATACCTGGATGAGCAGAGACACACTCCATTACGCACCTCGCTGCGCATGCCCAGACAGAGCACCACCTGCGGGCCGGGTCGCTCCGGGCAGGACCTGAGAGGTGAGCGACATGGAAGACAGAGCACACACACACACACACACACACACACACACACACACACACAGCCCCTCCTTATCTCTAATGTCCACTGAAAGCTGTGAGGTGCACACAGAGCTGCTTCCACTGAGTGATGCTGTAGTGTCTCTGTGCCATGTGAGCTGCACACGGGACAGACGCGTCTCTCTGCCACTGACATTAGCATAAATGAGATACAAGATAAAGAAATGAGTACATAACAGAGGGATGGTTCAGATACAGCTTCACGGTTTAAAGGACATGTTGTAGTAGAATAATAAAGAAGAAAAAAATGCAGCCAAAAATATCAAGAGTTGTGGGCGTCCTGGTTGCCTACTGGTTAAGATGCAATCACACATGCATCACAATGTCCCTCATTCAATCTCAGACAGGGATCTTTACTATCCTCTCTCTGTGTTTCCTGTCCGGCTCTACTTTCATTGTCAAGATGCACTAAAAAATGAAAAAGTATTTCATGGTGGATGACATGCAACAAAGGTTTCCCCCAGCTGTACAGCGTCTTAAACCCCGAGGCCACCAGGACACCACAAATAATGAATTCGGTCTTGGAAAAAAAAAAACATTAAAAAAGAAAGAGCTGTCTGCAGCAGGAGATGTTGTTCTGTGGTGATGGACATAAGAAGTTCGGTATGACCCTGTGTGTAGACAGGTGAAAAAAAAAACATTCAACCATCATTTACTCTCACTTTAGTTGCCAAAAAGCTGTTTTGTTTCAGGCTGAGGGGCTGCGATTATTCAGTCGCTTCACATCAGACACAGTTCAGAAGTGAACAATAGGACACTGTTCTGTGTTTCATCCACAAACAGCACAAAGCAGCTGAGCGTCGCAAGGCAAAGCTGCATGACGAGCGAGTTATTTTCAAAACCCAAATGAGTCAGTGATGGTTGATTCGAAGTTTGAAGGAAATGGGTTTCAGATGCAAATGTCTGCATGTTCTGTACGGATACGCTCTCGTATCAGAGCAGTGGTGCCGCTGAGCCGTTGGTGCTGGACGCTGGAAGATGTCAGCTGCTGTATCGTTTGTGTGTGTGTGTGTGTGTGTGTGTGTGTGTGTGTGTGTGTGTGTGTGTGTGTGTGTGTGTGTGTGTGTGTGTGTGTGTGTGTGTGTGTGTGTTGTGTGTGTGTGTGTGTGTGTGTGTGTGTGTGTGTGTGTGTGTGTGTGTGTGTGTGTGTGTGTGTGTGTGTGTGTGAGACAGAGGAGTGAGAGAGACTGAGGGAATGCACAAAGAGCGTTTTGTCAGGTTGTGTCACCACTAAGCTAAAAATTTGTCTCAGTGCTTAACATTCAGAGTCAGTGCGCGCTCCACTGCACACTGTTCATGTCTCGCACACAGCGAGCGCCTCCTCAGCCTCCTCGCCAAATGGCCAAATGGCCTAATGTCACAACATTATGTGTCCCCTCGCCCTTCTTCCTCTGTCACTTAGCCGGTAATGAGCACCGTAATGGCAGCCCTGTGTCATCCAAGCGAACACAAATATGCGTCCCTGTGTATTTTAAACACATGTTAAGACCCCACTTAGCTGAGAGAGCGCTCAACTGAGCCGCGACGTGATTCCCCTGCCCGAGGGCGGCTAGCCGCACACAAATGCAGGGAGCGAGGGAGCGTTAGAGAGAAAGACAAAGGTAAGGAGAGAGATGGAAATAGACAGAGAAGGAGAGAGAAAAGACGGAGAAGAGGGAAGGCGAAGAGCTAGTTCCTCACAAAGCTTCACTGTTGCTGCCAGAGCCACTTGTTTCAACCCCTTCGTCCTCTAAGGGCAGCCAAGTGTGTTTACAAGCCATCCGACTGCGTCCTAGCATGCTTTCTGCCTCCTCGGATCAGTGTCAGAGCCTCCCTGAATGCACTGCTCCTGCGGTTTCTCCAGGAGACACAGAAAACAAGACAGAGGGAGACAGGAAGTGGATGCAAGCGACTTGATGAGCGGGGATTTTCCCTGCAGATCACACGACGACGCAATTCCAAGTGGCTTTATTCCTGAAATTTGAGGTAAAAGACTTGTAGGTAGGGAATCACTGAATAAAAGATTAGTTGGTGACTTGATTGCCTGTATGTTTACAACACATGGTCCAGAACAAGATAACTAGTGATCTACTTGAATGAAATTTATGGACCTCATTCAGGCTCCTCAGAACCTTTTCCATTTCCCCATGAGCTTTTCTCCAGCACCACCCTCATTACCAGCCCATGCAATGGCTGGATTGCCATTAGATGTATGATAGGTATTCAGTATGATGAACCGCACTGATTTCCTTTCATTCTGCACCAAAATCTCCAGTTTCCCACAAGATATTGCATCATGTCATTTCCTCATTGCAAGGACATTTAAGTAACAAAGAAAAAAAAACATGACAGATGGATGAATCTGTTTTCTGTTACCTGTTTGTTTGCATTTGTTCCATTATTATCCTCATGCCTCAGAAAGCACAAATATTTTTGACTCACTGTGCATCACAAAAGGGGGGGGGCTTGTTAGCTGTTTGTTTGGTGCAGACTAGAAGAGGAACTAGAGAAGAAGAGGACTGCTGGTTATTTGTTGGTCAGGTGGTAACCAGCTGACAGATGCATCTCTCTCTCTCTGTCTCTTTCTCTCTCTCTTTCTCTTTCTCTCTCTCTCTCTCTCTCTCTCTCTCTCTCTCTCTCTCTCTCTCTCTCTCTCTCTCTCTCTGGTTGGTTCAGTCGAAGCTTTTTCTTTTGATGCCGGCCATCGGGGGCCCGAGCTGCACTGCTGTTTTGAGGAGAGTGAGTCAGACTGTAATGGACCTTCTTGTGCTCCTGCCTGCCTACCTCTAAGATTTACCACCCACCTTATCTATTCACCGCAAACTCTCTCACATAACTGTACACTGCACACACATTTTCTCCTTCGTTTATCTTTACTTTCCCTCTCTTTGTCTTTGTCGCTCTCTGTCCCTCCCTCCCTCCCTGTCTTTCTACCTCTGCTCACATACACAGACAGAGCAGGCCTTGTTTTAGCTGATGGTTGTAGCTTTTGGCTGTTAAATATATTTTCTACTCCAGTGGAGGGTTTATTACTCTCATATATACTCACTCACAGGGGAGGAACATGAATAATAAGTCATAGAAATGAATTTGAGCGCTACAATTGATCAGTAATTTAAAGGATAAGGAAGCTTTTTTTTTTTTTATTGTCAACAAATCTCATAAAAACACCAAAAATGAATTGATCCTATCAACGCTTATTTCCAAAGCCTGATACATTTTAGAGCTCCATTTTTCTTTTTCTTTTTTTGATGAACCTGGGCACCGGCTCCTATAAATCCTCACTATTGCACCAAATGTGTATCAATCCACACCTGAAAATAGTCCCCAACAAATGCACCATTTACTCCAGTTTAAGCAGGGTTTGTGAGAAACTGTTCAGCTGATTTAAAGCCTTTTTTTAAAAGGATTTACTTCACATCTTCAGTAGAAACTCACAAACAGATAAGTTAAGGAATCAGGAAATAATCAAGGACAGACTAAGGTCTTTGTTGACAATAGGGAAATACAGAATAACACCAGCCCTATAATTTAACTGAATATTGACAGACGCTGCAGTCCGCATTAATTAGAATAACAGCACTGTTTATAGTAAACATGTATTTTTAGCAAACGCAGACTAAAGAAGGCCCTTATTGCTGTCTTAGTCGAGGGAGTTAGATAACAGTCTAGATTTGATGACAGTGCACAAACACGTTTACAACAAAACAGCGACAAGTTTCATGCGATTATCTCGTCTCTGGCTGCCACATTGTTCACTTCGCTTGATACCAATCTGTTTCCTTTATTCTTAATCTGATAAATGATTTTGTTGAGATGTTATATGCAAGTCTGTCTGGGAGTTCTGCTGTAGGCTTTGCTTCTTATATAACATATTGACATAATGTTTCTCTGCTGCTTGGCTGTGAGACATGACGGTAAGTCAGTAAATAGTACGGCAGCAAGAAAATAGTCTGTGTTAAGTGAAACTTTGCAGGCACATGGAAGATTAGAGTATATTTTCTGAACAAATGCATCAGCCATAGGCACATTTTGGTTTATTATGTTGCTCTGAGCCTACTGTGCGAATTACATAAGATTAGATTTTTTTTTTTTAAACAGAAATTATGTAAGATCCTGTTGCATATGCTAGCTGTAGCTCCACAGCCAGTGCTCGAAGAAATGACTGGAATTTTAACTTGTGTGTCTGAAAAACCAGACAGCAGAAAAAGAAAGGGGAAAAAAAAAATATATCCTTGGACAAACTCACACATCCACAAACTCCCACATCAGCCATAAGAAATGTCTTTCGTCTGACCTAAGATAACCCATCGCCGCACTCCCCAGACCCCTCAACAGCAAGCAGACCGATCATCTAAACTGCTTCTCCTCCTCCTCCTCCCATCGTTTCCGCTCTTCCTCCGCCGCCGTCCCGGCTCTGCTCTCCTCTTCTCCTCCCCTTCTCATCCCGTCCTCCACTTCCCATCCTCTTCTCCTCTCCTCCTCTGCAGCTCATCTTCCTCCTCCTCTTCTGCCTCCTTCTCAACGCTGTTCAGCCACCGTGAGTCATCCTCACCTGGTGAATAATTAAAACGTCTGAGACTCTCGCTCCGTCTGGCCATGGAGGGTTGGTGGTAGAGGAGGAGGGAGGGAGGGATGGAGGGGAGGGGGGGTGATACCTTGCTCAAAGTCGCCTGAGGGGGAGTGTTATGGGCAGGATTATGAGCAACTGCCATCCATCCATCCCTCACGCACACACATACACACACAACACATTTGCTTTCACCGTCCTGGAAACAACTCCCTCAGCCCCCGTTCACAACATGGCTGCCATGTTTTTCTTGGAATACCTGACACAGTGGAGCAGTAGAGGATGCTCGACTTAGCGCGCGAGAGGTGTAATCGTTTCTGCCATTAGGAGGATGGTGCCCGATAGTGCGAGCACGTGTTTAGTAATTCCATGTGGACAGAAGAGGCTTTGGCGTTCAGTCACACCCCAAGATAATTGAATTAGCGCCACTTAAAACAGAGTAGCTTTGGGCATTTAGCCTCTTCCCTCACTGGCCTTTGGTTTTGTAAACGGCAGCATTGGGAATTTTTTTTTTTGCCTTTCCTGTCACCACAGTTGCATCAGGTCCATTCTTTCACAATATGACAACCAACTGGAAGAATATTACATCAGTTTGTGAATTATAGACATAATAGGGTAGCCAGTCTCTCTCTGACTCTGTGTGTGTGTGTGTGTGTGTGTGTGTGTGTGTGTGTGTGTGTGTGTGTGTGTGTGTGTGTGTGTGTGTGTGTGTGTGTGTGTGTGTGTGTGTGTGTGTCGAGTTAGCACTAAAATAATCTGACTGGGGAATATGGATGAAATGTCTTTTATTACACTGGGCTGCAGCTGGCACAGAGCTCAGTGCAGCATAATGCAGCGCTGGCTCTACGTCCTCGGCATCAAGCGAGCACAGCTTTTCACCCACTTTCAGGTGTATTTGTTTGTGCTTTATTGCTGATTGTATAAAAGTATTGTATGATCCGCTCTCATTCTTCGCGACTATAATTAGCATTCCTGGAAAAAGAGTCACGTTTTGCACTTTAGGATGATGTGTGGTAGAAGAATACATTAAGAGCAATATAAGCTCGTTATGTTTTGTAGCCATGCTCTAAATCAGCACACTGGAGTAATTTACAGAAGACATACAGCTCTAATGCAACACTCAGCCCCCTGCCTGGCCCATGATATAGTTTTCGCTCAACTGTACCTGCACACTGTAAAGAAATATCTGCCGACATATAAAAAATTCTGCACTTATCCGGCCGCTCTAATGTATGACACATACAGCTCTGCCTCACAGTGTGCTTATTGCTGGTATGCTGCAGAGTGTGAAATGAACTACTGCACCGGCTATCATCTGACCAGCAGCCTATTTCTCTTCTAACACACTGCAAGAATCTGATCAAATTTAACCTCAGTGAAGGACTGGGACAAAAATCCCATTTTACACTTTGTTCAGGCTTCTGTGTAATCACTCCAAATTTGGGTTTTGTCTTATACTGAGGTAGATTACTGTCTGTCAAGATGTGACTAACTTCGGCAGCCTGTGATACACACACAATAGGCTGTGGAGTTGAGGTCGGAGTCTCCCCATCCCAGGGTCGAATTACTACTAGTACTGGATTCAATTACTTTTATGGGGATTGATTGATCTCGCCCGGCGCAATGGAACCAATTAGATTCTCCCAAAAGTGCATACCTTCCGCAGCCTCCCCTGCAAACATGCTGAAGAATACGTTCTGTGTAATTCAAAGGATTTCAATTAGTAATCGACCCCGGTCTGGTGGTTTCCCCTTATTTCTGACATCATGATGTGATGATGCTCCTGCTGCTTCCTCTTCTGTTTTTTGTTTTTTTTGTTTTTGTCATTGAGCTACACCTTGCCCGGTGCTATGACACACTGCTGCCATTCCTGTCCTCACTGCCTTTTCTCTCTCCCCTCCCTCCCTCCCTCTCTCACTACTGTTTCTGCTCTCACTCTCTGTCTCTCTCTCTCTCTCTCTCTCTCTCTCTCTGTCTATCTTTTGCTTGCTGTTCGTCTCAGCTTCCGCTAATAACACCCATGCCTGGCAATCCCAGTCACGTAAGTTACTTTAATTTTCATTTGTTGCATCAGGCGGCACGTTCTGCTCACCGTCGCCCCTGCTTGCTGGCCGGTGCTTTTACAAGTCAAAGCAGTCTAGTCGAGTGGCGTTCGCGCACACACACACACACACACACACACACACACACACACACACACACACACACACAGCACTTGTATTATTCACGTACAACTCACATTGGAAAAATCAGGCATAATTACCGGATGCTGATTTAACATTTAAAGGAACGACACACCAGATAGAAAGAGAGCACACTCTCAAAGCTCAAATCAGTTTAAAAGACGACCCAGGAGATGACACCCAGAAGCAGCAGACTAAATTTTACACAGAATTTATCACACAGCTTCAGAAGTTCATACCAGATTCATTTTAGCCTCATTAGTCTTTAATGGTCCATATGTTCTGCTGAAAACATGCCCAACCTCTGGAGGACTTCAGTTTAATGACTCCCTCTAGTGAGTAAAATCAACAGTCGGCTGTGGCTGTTAGAGCAGTCGCTCCCTTGACTTTCTGCAAATTTCAAAACACATAAAACGGCACACTTAATTTTGATGTGTTTTGTTGCAAAATATAGGTTTGTAATCAAAGAGGAGAAGAAGATAATGTGAATAATACAAACTAATAATACCAGTATGAACTTCCTCTGTGAAGTTGGGTGAAATTTTCTGTCTTAATTATTCCTATTCTTAATCCTTAGTTTACAGTGAGATCTTGGTGAACATTTTCCAACAATAATCAAATCTGTCCGAGCTAGAACGTTTTACAACAGACTGCTGTATCACTGTCTCATCAGTTTCTATTTGATTTCATAAGATGCAGGTCATTGTTATTTCAATTATGTCAATCCTTGACGTGAAATATCATAAATATCATTGTTTATGCTTTATTAGATATAGATATAGGTTAAATTCACCTAAAATCAACAGAAATAACCTTGTTTTGTTGTAGTTAAATGTTTAAAAAGATTTTTCTGATTAACTAACTGTTCACTCTTATCAGTTGTTTATGCACAGATATAGTATGTGGGTGTTTATGTGGCTGCGTAGAAGAACAGAAATGTTGCTTATAGCTGAAATACCACTAACCAGGTTTCTGTGTCCCTGACCCCTCAGTGCGTTTTGCACCCTATCGTCCTCAAGACATCGCCCTCAAACCTCTGCTGTTTGAGGTGCCCAGCATCACCATGGACTCCGTGTTCACGGGCCGCGAGTGGCTCTTCCAGGAGATCGACGCCCACCTCAACAGCCCCAACGCCAGCACCAACCGCGGCGTGGTAGTGGTCGGCAACATCGGCTTCGGCAAGACCGCCATCATCTCTCGCCTGGTGGCTCTCAGCTGCCACGGCACCCGCATGAGACAGATCGCCTCCGACAGCCCACAGGCCTCACCCAAACGTAAGGCATCCACTCATCTTTACGTGTGAGCTGAAGGCGCTTTGTTTTGAGAATAACTAAGTGTGTGTGTGTGTGTGTGTGTGTGTGTGTGTGTGTTGTCTTGTGTCCAGATGGAGAGGGGCTCCCTCTCACCCAGCCACAGCCCACGCATGGCACCCTGGGAGGAGGCAGCTGTCCCGGGACCCCAGAGATGAGGCGGCGTCAGGAAGAAGCCATGAGGAGGCTGGCGTCTCAGGTACCAGATACACCTGGGACCATGTGCACACACACACACACACACACACACACACACACACACACGAAAACACCCTCAAGTCTTCCAAAAGAAAATCGGTTGAACAATTGTCTCTAAATACTGAAATACTCTCTGATGGTCGATTGGTGCGTTTTCGACTCTTTCTCCTCCCATTGCTTTCTCTTACAAATGCAAATGATCTATTTTTCAGCCATTTACTCCTAAAATAAGTGCGCTTGTAGTGATTTAAAGTGAAATCTCCAGCTCTCATTTAATTGCCATATTTTACGAGAAGATAAGTGCACAATCCCAAGCCACTTAGGAACATTTCTGCCTCCCCACACACCTCCATTTCCCCCTTTTCCTCTCACAGTGGTGTGAAATGAAAAAAAATATATCCATTTGCCAAATATTGTGTCAAGGGCCCTATTTGCATACTACAGCATTGTCAGTTTTTATTTTTTTTCCTTTCGTTTTTTCTTCATCAAAGGAAACATAGTTCTATCACTACAATGGTCATCTTATTATAGCATTAAATTTCCGTTGTGTTTCTGGTTCAGCGTGAAATTTCCCAGCTACAGTCTGGCACTAATTGAAAAACTGCGAGATAATTTAAAACGGCTCCTTTTTATGTCTTAATTTTTCCCGTTGGTGGCAACAGAGGTGGTAGGATAGCCAATGATACGCTCTTTTGAAAATGCCTCTCCATAATAGGAGCGCGGACATGGCCGCAGGTTCTGTCAGAAACGATACGGTTTCAGGCTTTTGAGAGAAAGTCCACGTTTCATACAACTCACGCGGAGCTTCCTCTGTAGGTGGCAGACTTCAAAACAGGTGGAGATAAGCTGCGACTTTGTTTTTACCTTTTTAAGAATTTCAGCATAATTTATGTGACGCTCTTTTTTTTTTTTTTTTTTTTTTTTTTTTTTTTTTTAAATTACCCGGGTATTTAACTTCCTGTAACCTCCCTGCAACTGTAAACCTATATGATGTGTGAGACCGGCTCTTATTCCCGCTCTTTTTCCTGTCTGCTGTTGCACCTCGGTGCCCCCCCCCTGTTGCTTAGCCATCTGCATCCCCAGTCCCAGCCTGATGCATTATGCAGATGTGTTTAAAAAAGAAAAAACAACTTTGCCAGGGAGCCTTATGAAATATTTATACCTGCAGAAAGCCATTTCCCAGCCAAGCTATTAGATCTTGTTAACTCTGTGCATTAATAATTGAGCTCACTCCCTTTTTCACCCCTTTTGTTTTAAAGCCCTTTATTCCATTGTGACCAAAAATTAGCATTCCATTTTGATTAGTCTTTTTTTTTTTTTTTTTTTTTCCCCATTCCCTTTTTCTCACTGGCCTCTGATCGCTGCCACTGCCTCTGAAAATTCAAACCCTCTGTGATCTCTCAGTCCCCAGGAATCGCCTGGTCACACCTGCTGCTATTGTTTAGCCGGCTGACCTCTCAGAAAATCCACCTGCCCTTCTGCTATTTCCCAATGTCACTACATGTCCATCCTAAGATAACGTTTTTACTCATTCATTCGTTCATTTAATCATTCATTTGAACATGTTTCAAGTCCACAGCTGTGAAATATGACGGTTTAACACTTGACTCCTTCGTGCCACAGTCATCTCACACACGAGCATGCATGCACTGACTCCGAATCAGTCTCTCTTGGCAGGCGGAAACCATGAATTATTAATGGCTAAAACCGTACAGCGAAACGAGAAGTATTATGTTTCATTATACTGCAATCATCCACCATGAAGTTGACTCAATCTCAAATGAGTTGTAGCAGTAGTAGACGCTGGGAAAACTGGCTGTGCACCAGTAGAGCCGAGAAAAAAAAAAAAAAAAAGTGTTATTTTTGAATTTGTGTCATCGGACTCCCAGGCTCCTTGACACTGATCTTCAATCACTTTTGCAATACCCAAAGGTTGGTCAAGGTTAGGATTACCAGGAGGGAGTGGAAATGCCCATATGTTTCCCACTGACCGGGCTGCAATCTTTCCCTCAACTCTCTGTCGCCCCCAGGTGGTGGCGTACCACTACTGCCAGGCAGATAACGCCTACACCTGCCTGGTGCCGGAGTTTGTGCACAACGTGGCGGCTCTGCTGTGCCGCTCGCCGCACCTCGTCGCCTACAGGGAGCAGATGCTGAGGGAGCCGCACCTACAGAGCATCCTGAGTCTGCGCTCCTGCGTCCAGGACCCCCTGGCCTCTTTCAGGAGGGGGGTCCTAGAACCCCTGGACGCACTTTACAAAGGTGAGACAGTTGAACAGTGTAACTAAGTACATTTACTCAACCATTGCACTTAGGTACAATCCTAGATACTTTGCTTGAGTATTTCTATTTCATGTTGTTCTGTTCTTCAGAGTGACATAATCCACTACATCTATCTGACAGCGGACGTTAGTTTTTACTCCTCAGATTAAAAACCAGCGCTTCCCTTTTTGGCTTCTTACCTCTTCCAAAAAAATAAAAAACAGCGTGTGGTTGTGTTCTCTTATCACACAATACATAAGTTGTAAAACGTTCATCCAGAGTCATTTCTTCTCTAAAATTCTCACTTGGTTTAATTTAAGTCATTGTTTGATGCCCAAAGAACTAGAGGTATCGCAGACTGGAGAAATCTGCCAAAACAAATCCAAATGAATATATCAGAACTTAGTTTTTTCTTCTTTCCTCCCACGTTAATCATCTCATGATCCTCTGGTTTGATCTTACTCAACAGATCAAACTACCTACTACTGCTGAGTAATTATTAAAAGTATCTCCACCTTGATGCAACTGTATTAATAATGTAATACAAAATAAAGTATCAGTCACAGGGGCCATTTTAGTTTTACATTGTGGTATCAATGCATTTACCTTAGGAAAGGATCTGAATATTTCATCATACATGGTGATTTGAATGGAAGCTTTCTCATATCTGAATGTATTTATACATGTATATAACTCCAGCAAAGGGCTGGGCACTTTTTAAAATGACAGATATGCAACACAGACTTTATTCTGTGAGCTGACATTTGCATTGTATCCATGTCTTCCATGGAAACTGGATGTATGAGATCATCTGTATAAAGTAAATAATAATCCACTGCATAAAAACTTTAGATGACTGTAGTTTGAAAAGTGCAGACATCTATAGCTCAAAGTGATTTAAAGGCCTCTCGATGTTATTCTGCCTCTTTGTTTTATTTGCTCTGTTGGTTTGAACTTTTGCACATTCCTCATAATGATCTGGATTTTGTAATAATTTGAAGTCATTTACTTCACCATTCAAACACTGCGCTTTAGGCAAATTATAATTGATGCCTGTTCGGACGTCGGCCTCCAATTTATACTTTGACTCAAGTCCTTGGTGCATGATATTATTTGCCTCCTGTGCACAGTGTTCTCAATATAATCAAGATTAAAGTTCATGATCTCAGTGTATGAATTTCCTCTAAGCCTCCTGACTTATTAAAACAAACCCGAGCTTCACTGAAAACTTCATTTGAAATAGAGATGAAAGCAAAACCTGTGATGATTCATTTTTGAATATATAGTTAAATTTAAAACTTTTTGTCATATAGAAAAAGTAGGTATGACAAAAAAAAAAAAAACAATTTACTCCAAACTTGTTTCCAAGCTTATGACTATTAAGCAATTGCCATTTGCAGAGGAAGGCCATGAGATGTGGTTGAAAGTAAATTGGACCTTGTGCCTGTGCTGAGAATATTTTTTTTTCTTCCGGTTAATCTGCTATTTATAAGGTCAAGAATGAACCTTGAAGCTCAAACTGCAGATAGTTTTTCATTACAGTCCATCATTTATATAAAATATTTCCTAAACCTATGTCTGTTTTCACGTTTTTCAGAGAGGAAGATCAATTCCGAGGAGGACCTCATCATCCTCATCGACGGTTTGAATGAGGCAGAGTTCCACAAGCCAGACTACGGAGACACCATCGTGTCCTTCCTCACCAAAACCATCAACAAGTTCCCTCCCTGGCTCAAGCTTGTGGTCACAGTCAGAACCACATTACAGGTAGAGGACAAATGATATATTGATGACAGTGGATCTCACTGCTTGCATCTTTTAAATCCAGAATGGAGGGACTAGTTTTTATTTGCCAGCGAGGGTTAAATAACACTTTGAGTGGGTTATTTTTGCATCAACTAGAAGCCACTAACTGACAGTATTAGATTTGTCTCGAGTACAACTGTAGCCTCTTTGTCTCTGACCTTTTCCTTTTTCCTCTGTGCACATTATGCAGAGGATATGAATGAAATCAGAATTGTATTGGTTCTCTCTTGGCTATATTTGTCTCCCCCCACTTTATACCTATTTCTTCCTCATGAATAAAAGATAAAGTTCCTCATCGCATGTTGTACTTTATTTTTGACCTGCATGTGAGTTCGTTCACCTTTGTTAGTAAGTATGTAGGATGTGGTCAAATATATCAAAATGTCTGAACGGATGTCACCTGACTGAAACGATTGGGTCTCTTCAGGAGATTACCAACGCACTGCCGTTCCACCGCATCTCTCTGGACAGCCTGGAGGAGAACGACGCCATAGACCAGGACCTGCAGGGCTACATCCTGCACCGCATCCACAGCAGCCCAGAGATCCAGAACAACATCTCGCTCAACGGCAAGATGGACAACACCACCTTCGGCAAGCTCAGCGCCCACCTCAAGGCCCTGAGTCAGGGCTCCTATCTGTACCTCAAACTCACCTTTGACCTCATCGAGAAGGGCTACCTTGTCCTCAAAAGCTCCAGCTATAAGGTGCGGCATTACTGCTTCGGTTTAATGGGTTTTCACAGGGTCGGCTTAAGGTGGCGTATGTAAAGCAGAGGTTTTCAAACTGTGAGGCGTTCCTCTTCAACGGCGAGAGGCAGAGGCGTGAGACAAAGATACCGTGTGAGATGAAAGGGACAAGTGCAGGAAGGTGTTCTAAAAACAACTGAAATGAAGGAACCCTGCAAATCCTGATTGCTTCAATTTGCATCATTCGAGTCATAACTCAAAAGTCAAATCTTAACACACAGACATATCACACAGACTTTTTAGATGTAGTGTGATTTATCCTCTCCGAGGTGATCACTATCTTCAATGTCCGTCACGAAAAATGTCCATAAACCTGCTTAGAAATAATAGCAGAAGTCGCCTGAGAATAATCATGTTTTTAAGTTTTCTTCAGCATCAAAGTGAGCCAGTGATAGTTGTCTGTAGATTCATGGGTACACTGCAAACAGGACCTGCTAATAGCTAATTCAGCACACTTTAATGGTGCCAATTTGCCAAAATGTGAACAAACAACATAGCAGTTGGGGCGAGGGGAGATGTTGGGTGGGGGTTCTCGAGTTGTCTGCATGTGGAAGCCCACAGTGCCAAACTTTGAAAACCTAAATACCTCGTTGCTCATAACTTGCAACGGCCCCACTGGAAAGGCATTGCTTTTATTTACCTGCACCCTGAGATGCTTTGTGTAAAAGTAGTGTAATAAAATCTTCTTTTTGACAGTCAGAATCAAACACCTTTTTGATAAATAATTTTGTTGAATTGTTTCAGTGTGTGTTTCATAATGAAATATTTTATCTCACACCCCCAGGTTCATTTAATTTCAGTATTCAAAAGCAGGCTCGCAGGCTCCATGAAAAATGGCAACCAATAAATTCACATTTCTCTTCTCTGAGGAAGACCATGTGGAATAGTTGAAGATGTGCTTCACAAACACGATCCATTATTCATCGTTCTGTAGAGCTGATCCAAAGGAAAATCAGCATTGTAATTCAGACTCTCGCCCTCCCTCCTCAGGTGGTTCCAGTCAACCTCGCTGAGGTGTACCTGCTGCAGTGCAACATGCGCTTCCCCACGCAGTCGTCGTTCGAGCGGGCACTTCCTCTGCTCAACGTGGCCGTGGCCTCGCTTCACCCGCTCACCGACGAGCAGATATATCAGGCCATCAACTCCGGTTCACTGCAGGTAATAATTCTTAAGCATACAAGACCTCGTGCTCTCGTTTTGTGGGGTTTGGCCTGAATGAGAAAGATTTAGTATTGTTGATCTTTAGACAGCTACACTGTTTGAAAGGTAGGGAGTATGTTTTTAATGTTTCTGTAGTATACACTGTTGTAAATTGTACCTTGGTAACTGTAGAACAGTGTTCTTTTTAAGAAAGACCAGAAAAGGCTGTAATCAATAGGCACAGTACATATTGTATGTTGCATGTTGTAACTTCCTAGAGATTTTCAGAGCAGCTCTTAGTCTCCCACAGGTGGAGCAGTGGATAGTAAAAGGTTCATATCTCAAGCTCTTGAAAAGAATTAAAGTATTATCAAATGGCCCTGGTGATCCAGTCGGTATCAAAGTCAATTTTCCAAGTACAACATTTAAAGAGCAGAATTTTAATATGTATGAAATTTGGGTTTAAAAAAGGGTTTTAGTTACCTTGTGCAGTAATCTCGTGCTAATCTGTGCGTTTACTCCATCGAGCTAAAGTCAATGAGTCGGTAATTCAATCGAAATTCATAAAATGGTGTCAGATGTTTGTGTAGCACAGAAACGCACTTAAAGGCCCTGAAAATGTATTTTTGAATAGGCTTCTTTCTATGAACGACGAGGTCCGGTCTTACATGAACGCACCATATCTTATAGTTCTTCACCATCACGAATATTTATTGTCCGCTCTGTGATTTTCTCACTGGTTTGAAGCTGAAGCTCAGATAACAGAAAGGTGACACAGTGCGGTTTGGTTTTCAAACCACACCCACACAGTCCTGATCAAGCTATTCCTCTTAGTTTGTGGGTGCAAAACTGTTTAGAGATAATACCTTGTTGACTTGACTTGTTGCATATTATTGAATATTTAATGTTAAATAATTAAGATTAAAGCTTTCAGTGGATTTAACAGTCTTTTTTTTTTATTTGCATGAAAAAATAGATAAATTCAAATTATATTGAATTCATTTAATGAGTTCCAGATGGAGCAAGGATTCTCTTTCTTTTTGGGTGGAATGAGCGACGTCGACATGTATTGTTTTGTCAGTGAGAGTGTTAATGCACAGTGTTGTCGGACACCTAACACTTCTTCTATGATCATAGATAGATAACTTAGATTCTAAAAACAATAAGTGATGGCTTGTTTCCATGCACAGAGACCACGTCTAATATCAGCTGTTGACATAAACACTGTGTCAGTGCTGTACGAAACAGTATTCGGTGTCCAAAATAACATGGAGATGATGTGTGTGGCTGTAGGGAACACTGGACTGGGAGGATTTCCAGCAACGTGTGGACAACCTGTCTGTCTTCCTGGTGAAGAGGAGGGACGGCACAAGGATGTTTGTTCACCCCTCCTTCAGGGAGTGGTTGATCTGGAGAGAAGAGGGAGAAAAGACAAAGTTCCTCTGTGATCCAAGGTGAGGACAGGCAGGAGACATGGTGGTGTGAATGATATCAGGAGAAAACAGCAATTTTTAAGAAAAGAAATTTTTTAGCGTTTTGCTTCAGGAGTTTTAATTATCCCATCTGGAAACAGGACATCTGGATAGGAGGAAGCTGAGAGGGGCCATAAAACGCAAGGGAATTAAAACAAGGTTTTATTGGGGGGTTGATCACCCAGAATGCACTGCTTTATACTGACAAATTATTTTTGGAAGTTGTGGATGAATTTATGGATGAGGTTGTTCAGAAATCTGTTTTTCAAAAAGTAGAATTAACAGGATTTTGATTAAAAACAAAAATTAGAGTTACATCTTTAAGCATTTATTTTGAAATATATGTACGTTAGTTACTATTCATCACTCTTTTTTTACTTACTACCAGCACTACTAGTACTTTTAAAGCCACATCCATGACTCTGTATAAAGAGAAATCTCCCTGTTAGTCACAGGTACATTATTTTTATCCTACAGAGGAAGTCTTATAGAACATTTTATTTCATGTTCTATAATTAAAAACCGATTGCACCAACTGTGTAGACGATAACACAACGTAATGACCCGATGACTCAGGCTCAGGTATTGAAAGATTCTGCGTTTGTCATCCCTGCAGGAGCGGGCACACCCTACTGGCCTTCTGGTTTTCTCGGCAGGAGAACAAGCTGAACAGACAGCAGACTATTGAGCTGGGCCATCACATCCTCAAAGCACATATCTTCAAGGTATACTATTATGTGGCTCTGCATACATCTATATACACACACACACACACACACACACAGCTGTGGTCTGGTGCCAAAGTAATGAATATTTACACTCTATCTCTCTGTTCAAGGGTCTCAGCAAGAAAGTCGGGGTTTCCTCATCTATCTTGCAAGGCCTGTGGGTATCCTACAGCACGGAGGGCCTTTCAGCTGCACTTTCTTCACTTCGAAACCTCTACACTCCCAACATCAAGGTACAGGCGCTAACATGGCAGAGAGAAGTCATACAGAAAGAATATTTCAACATGTTCTGGGTACCAAATCAAGAGTAACTCTTGAAATATGCATCACAGAAGTCTTCCTCTCTCCTGCTTTTCAATATTTGAAGCTTTACTATGCAGTGCTAACTTTGTGTTACTTCATTTTTTTATTTATTTCCTGCACGTCTTCCAGGTGAGCCGGTTACTGATGCTGGGCGGCGCCAATGTGAACTACCGTACGGAGGTGCTGAACAATGCCCCCGTCCTGTGCGTCCACTCCCACCTGGGCTACATGGACATGGTGGCTCTGCTGCTTGAGTTCGGCGCCTCTGTCGACGCCCCGTCCGAAAGTGGCCTCACACCGCTGGGCTACGCTGCCGCCGGGGGACACATGGCCATCGTGACCGCACTTTGCCGCAGGAGAGCGAAGGTATGAAACTGCACAGAAAAATTCCCTCCGTCCCACCTCCTCCTGTGTTTACTCGTGTACCTGATCAAACCCCCCCTCGTCCTGTCGCCAGGTGGACCACTTGGATAAGAATGGGCAGTGTGCTCTGGTTCACGCGGCGCTGAGGGGCCACATGGAGGTGGTGAAGTTCCTCATCCAGTGTGACTGGAGCATGGGGCCACAACAGCAGCAGCAGTCACCACAGACCCAACAACAGGCGGCCTTCACCAAGAGCCACGCAGTCCAGCAGGCCCTCATCGCTGCAGCCAGTATGGGATACACAGAGGTACGGCAGGGCGGGTCAGAGAGCCAGGAGAAGCAGAATCAGGTGGTGAAGCATTAATGGCTTGAGAGAGAAAGCACTATAGAAGTGTATACCAGTTATACCAGTTTGAATGTGAGAAAGAGTGAAAGGAGGGAGAGGAAACAGAGAAAGCAGGAAGGAAGAGAAAAGAAGTTAAATGGAAATACAGTTATAATATGAGTTATGATATGTGGTAACTCCTTCTTGTTGCTCTATGATAATTATAATTTTGTGAAACTGACTGACCAAAGTCTGGTGGTCAGTGTCGTTACTAATGATGATTGTCAGTTTTCTAAAATTCAGCCTTTCAAACAGATTACAACAGATTCAAAAGGAAAGCTTTAAAATAAGTGGTTTTATTTTGTATATAATAATAATTATTGTATTTATTTGTATTTAACCTCTTGGACTGTCATAAACCTGGACATTAATCTGTGTCATCTTGAACCTTGTTCCCCGTCAGATCGTGTCCTACCTGCTGGACCTGCCGGAGAAAGATGAAGAGGAGGTGGAGAGGGCTCAAATCAATAACTTTGACACCCTGTGGGGGGAGACAGGTGGGAATACTTCCTGTAGCCCAGACATCACACCAATAAAAGCCTGAATTCAGTACGGACAGATGACTGTGAAAGCTTAATGGTTCATGTAGCTGTGAAGTCCATGGACAAATGTAACACACTCTAGTTTGTCCTGAGACGTATGTTTTTAAGGATCTGTGATGTGTTTTGTGAGAGGCTTTTTTCTGTGTGACACTGTGAGGCAGAGCGCTGCAGTGCGGATATGAGAGATCGTTTCTTGTGTGTGTCTGCTGCTGCTGCTGCTGCTGCGTCAGATGCTGATGGCAGTGCAGTGGTGTCATTGGAGCAGAGACAGGGCTGGGCTCACACTGAGGAGGGGGAGGGGGGAAGGATGAGTGTGCTCTAGGGTGCTTTAGAAATGACTAGTCTGATTGCACTGTGGCAGGGTGTTGAGAAATGTAATGTATCATTGTAACCTAAAGCTATGAAACCTCATTGCGAGCATTATTCCCCTGCTGGAGCGTTGGAGAGGCTGCTTCTCGCTGTCATATGGAGAGGGGACTTGTTCTCACTCAGCCGTGCTTTCATTGTTTATAAAGGATCAGGAGGACGACAGTTATTCTTGAAGATGCAATTTTCCACCAACGACAGTCATGCAAACGACTGTCGTTGACACTTGGAGCACAAAAGGGAACCAGTGACATCATCATCCTTGTGAACGCCCACAAGAGGTTAAATACCTGGGTCTCCACACCAGAAAGTAGGACCAGTCCTAGCCTGGTCAGATGCGTACACGAACTGATGAAGCCTCTTGGATGAGAGGTGAAACGTCTTCACAGACAAATAACCTAGTCCAGTTGTTTTCGATTTAAAAAACTCCTTTAGGGTTATTCTTGAAGATGATTTCTAATCCCAGAGTTGCTGGATAGGTCCACTGAAATACATTATTCTTTACTTTTGCAGCATGCACAGCGTGTAGGCTACACATGCACTTACTGAACTGTGTGTATTAAAAGGATCTTGCAGCAGGCTGACCAGGGTCACCCTTCCAGGCCTGCTACCACTCAGATCATAAGACATGGATTCACTCGACTTTAATTATTCCAATTATAGTCATTACATTCAAGAAGATGTCTTTTCAAAGGCCTTTGCTCCCAAAAGGTCTCAAGTGTATCCTCTTCTTCTCTTCTCTTCTCTTCTCTTCTTCTCTTTTCTTCTTCTGTTCTCTTATTCTCTTTTTCTTTTCTCTTCTCTTTTCTTCTTCTCTTCTCTGCATTTTTTGTGGTCAGATTTTGCTTTAAATCAGCTTATAATCAATATGTTTCTAATAAGAGTGCACAAAATGACAGTGTGAAAACAAATGGACAATGTAAAACAGGTTGATTATGAACCTGAATCTGAAGCTATCACTGGATTAACTGAGCTTTATAGTGGGTTACAACTCATTGTTTAGCTTTCTGGTCGTAACTTCTCTGTTTTGGTTCACTCTTACCACCTTAATAGCATCGTGAACATAGTGGAGTATTTAGCAGCTAAAGAGTCAGGTGTTTCACTCAGGATTTAATAGAGATCAGAAACAGAGCTAAAGTAGAGTTAATATTTGACTGGGATTACTCAGGTGGACACAGACAGGACTCTAAATTAATGATTATGTTGATAAATTTGCTATATCAATTTAAAAGGTGATCTTTTGTGTATAACTTGTTTCCAGTGCCACCAAGTAGCCAAAAAATCATTTACTGCAGATTTATATTTTACATTAGACATTAGATTTCAAGGATGAGGAGAAGGAGATAAGTGGTGAGGGGTGCGGACTTAACCCACCCCAAAATACATTATAATTTCTGTTTAAAACCCATGCATGCATGAAGGCACTTTGTGCATACTGCATTTACCCTGCTTACCTTCCTCTCTCTCCTCATTGTGATGTGTGTGTGTGTGTGTGTGTGTGTGTGTGTGTGGTGTGTGTGTGTGGTGTGTGTGTGTGTGTGTGTGTGTGTGTGTGTGTGTGTGTGTGTGTTGTGTGTGTGTGTGTGTGTGTGTGTGTGTGTGTGTGTGTGTGTGTGTGTGTGTGTGTGTGTCCAGCTCTGACTGCAGCCTCTGGTCGGGGGAAGCTGGAGGTTTGTCGCCTGTTACTGGAACAGGGCGCAGCTGTGGCCCAACCCAACAGACGCGGCATCGTCCCGCTGTTCAGTGCCGTCCGACAGGGACACTGGCAGGTGAGCTGTCTGCCTGGTCTCTTCCCCTCCTGTCAGTAAAGAAGCGGTAACCACTAAGCAAGTGAGACGTCCATTTGCTGTAAAATGACATGGATGCTGTATTTCGGTGTTTTAGATCGTGGACCTCCTCCTCACACACGGAGCAGATGTCAACCTGGCTGACAAGCAGGGTCGCACCCCTCTAATGATGGCCGCCTCAGAGGGACACCTGGGAACTGTGGAGTTTTTATTAGCCCAAGGTAAATTATCATATTTGTGATTTAAAAAAAAACAAACAAACTAGGGCTTCGAACAAATTGTAGTTGAGTTGATTTAATTATTCATTTGCCTAATGGGCATTTTCATGCAAAACTAAAACCAAATTACAAATACAACATTGTAAACACAAGCATGAATACATACATAAACAGGAGGATTTTCCCAAATGACTTTATTAAAATACTATACAGAATATCTCAACAGATGCTCAATGAGTTAATAGCTGAGGAAATAAATATGTGCAACCACTTGTCCTGTTTTCTCGTATAAAAGTTTGATGGTAATGTAAGAAATACAGTATAAAAGTCCAAATGACAGTGGATGCTCAATTTGAAGGCTACTGAAACTTAATGTGACTTTTTAACTCCAATCATTATACTACTGCTTTTTTTTTTGACAGCAATTCCTGTTTAAATATTCAATTTTTAACATTAAACCCCATAGTCTCTCATACAAAAACACACAGGCTGCATTAATAAGAATCAGGGTAATTAAAGTTCTTTATACAGTGATCATGGCCAAATAGAATTAGCAAGATTTTAAAAATGCATTAAAATGAATTAAGAATTTACTTATAAAATGCTTAGTGGTTACAAAGGATTTAGAGTGAAAGCCGGTTGGCTGTGTCTCTTTCTGCAGGAGCCTCCCTGTCTCTGATGGATAAGGAGGGTCTGACGGCTCTGAGCTGGGCCTGTCTCAAAGGCCATTTGCCTGTCGTCCGCTGCCTGGTGGAGAGTGGAGCCGCCACCGACCACGCAGACAAGAACGGACGCACGCCCCTCGACCTGGCGGCTTTCTACGGCGACTCTGAAGTGGTGAGTGAGGGCTGGGTATTGAACCTCGACTGATTCGTGTCCGTAGCACTCTGCGTTAAAAACAGTTAAGTAATAATCAGACGCTCAGATTAGTGCTCTTCTTTGCTTATTTTTGATCCACTAGTTTCTTACTAGATTTAATCATTTCGCCAGTTTTAATTAGTTTATTTCGTCCTTGTGCGGCAGCTTGTGATTGTGAACCTTGGCCTCTCTTGTTACATGAAAAAAAAAGGTTCTGTAGAAGAACATGTTCGTTTTTCTTCAATGTAATATACAGAAAAAAAATTATTGGTGCTCAAAAACTTGTATGTCAGCTGTTATCTTATTTTTCATCACCTGAGCCTTGAGACAAATTACTAATCTAGTGTTTCATATCATGAGGTCAGCGGAGGAGCGTGATCATTTCCTCGTGTTCTATTGTTATTTGTTCATCTGTTCACCCATCTGTCACCGTCTGCATCTCAGACGTCACTGATTTTGGCAAATGATTTTGGAGAATCCCTTCTGCTTTCGCTGTTTCCATTTTCCGATTGCGCTGAAGCTATTTTAATATGTAATTGCACTGTGTGTTTTCTGTTTTTATGTCTCTGTAAACTTGTGTTTGAAAAGTGCTGTATCAATAGTTTAATATTATATTATTGTTATTATTGTTTCTAAAATCAAAACAGAGTTAACAACAAAATAAAATATACATGTACAGTCCACAGTCTCTAGCTTCAGCTTCTCAGTTGCAAATTCTTGCTTTTTTTTTAGACTTCTGTATTTCATCAAGAAAAGTACAACATTTAACATGCAACATTTGTTGAATATGAGCAGTTATCCAGCTGGCTGCAGACACAGCTATGGGTGTAAGTGAGGCCATTTCTTCTGTGCTGCACATCTGAGTCTGTTTTGATCCCTCTGTTCTTAACAAAGAACCAATTTGGGTTTGAAATATTGTACTTTTCTTTAAGTAATTAAGAAGAAATTCTCACTGGAGTCTGGAGCAGATGAGAAATATCATTCACAGTAGCAGTTCTTGGACTCGGCACCTGGACCAGATAGATATGCACGTGTTTTCACACCGGTTGCTCTCCCTTGACTATTCTCACCACATGCCTTTCCGTCTTTCCAGGTCCAGTTCTTGGTGGACCACGGGGCCATGATAGAGCACGTAGACTACAGCGGGATGCGTCCTCTCGACAGGGCGGTGGGCTGCAGGAACACGTCGGTGGTGGTCGCCCTGCTCAAGAAAGGAGCCAAGATAGGTAAGAGCGGGCTGGCAGACTGAAGAGCCTACTGTTTAGCGCACAAAGGTCCTCTTTTAAACCGCAGCATCGTTGTCCCGTGGCACCATAAATAAAAGGTCATTTGCCTGAGATGCAATTTGAGATTTTGGTTGGAAATGTCATGCGTTGGAGTTTCAAGCATGAGCCGCATGAGAGACTATGAAGGGAGGATCCGACGACGGAAACACACTCCCTTTTTAGTTTGCTCTTCCTGCTGGTCATTATAGAGCACTGTAGCATTTTACTGCAATAAGCCATGGATTCAGGCTCGTGTCTCCATGTAGCTGAAACCACCTCCTACTACTGTATGTCATCCGCCCCGTCCCCCCTCCCCACCCCCCCCCCCCCACTGCCACACCGTGCTGCTTCTCCTCAGCTATTTCTAGCTCTGATGTGTGTTTCTTTTTATTGTACTACTGTTGCCGCTGTGTGGTTTTTGCTCTCTCTCTCTCTCTCTCTCTCTCTCTCTCTCTCTCTCTCTCTCTCTCTCTCTCTGTCATGTTCTCTGTTTGTCTCTATCGCTCATGATATCTCCCTGTTTCTCTCTCAATCACATCCTCTCTGGCTTCTCCTCTGCGGTTGCTCAGAGACAGGTTGTTATTAGCGCTTGCGGTGTTTCTTTTTGGTATCTGTGTTTCCTTTTCTTTTTTTTCTTTTTTTTCTTTTTTTTTTTTTTTTTTGCTGAGGCACTTATCTCCGCTTCTCACTGCTGCTTTTTTTGTGTTCCTTTTCTCACTTTTCCTCCTCCTCCACCACCACCACCACCGCCATCACCTCTCTTTCTCTTTCACCCTCCCGCTGTTTCTCTCTCTCTCTCTCTCTCTCTCTCTCTCTCTCTCTCTCTCTCTCTCTCTCTCTCTCTCTCTCTTTCTTTCCTCTCGCTCCTACGCACTCCCACACCCCTGTTTTCTCTGGCAATTCTGGCCCCCCCTTCCTTCCTCTGCCCTCCCCACTTACACTCCTTTTCCCTCGCTCATGACCTCCTTCCTCCTCACCCTACACCCCCCCCCCCCCCCCCACCTCCCACCCCCCTCTCTTGCCCCTATCCCCCGCCTCTCTCTCCGGCCCCAGGATGTCAGACGCTGCCCAGTCGGCCCCGAGGTAAAGCCAAGGCTGTCGACTTCTCACCCCACCAGGCATTTTGACAGCTCTATCTCCTCTCTCTGTGTTGTCTGTGTCGTCCTAAGTGTCGGCAGGCGAGCTTAGCTACCAAAACCTT
This sequence comes from Seriola aureovittata, assembly GCF_021018895.1. NCBI lineage: Eukaryota > Metazoa > Chordata > Actinopteri > Carangiformes > Carangidae > Seriola > Seriola aureovittata. Next base: position 15,814,405 of record NC_079384.1, on the reverse strand, counting down.
CTCAAACTGACAAATAATAACATGCAAAGGTATTAGCACTGACAGTGATGCAGTCGGGATTGCCTAGAGGTAGATGCTAACATTCAAGTGGTTAATGACAAGCATGCCCGGCCTCCAGCCTGTGACGTCGTATCGAGGTGTTGACCTTCCATCCCACAGATGCATGACGGAAGCCCTCAGTAACACTTGCGTGGTAGTGACTTAGCGAGAAAAAAAAATGCATGTCTTTGTAATTCCTTTTGTACCACCGCCACCACAGACTGAGGTGATAAACCACTGTACTGTGCATCGCTCATCCTCCAGACGATTCCTCAGTGTCAGCTAGGCCAGTCAGCAGCATTCCTACCCTCACCACCACCACCACCACCAGCTCAGAGGGACAGCTAACGCCTGCAGAGCTCTGTTATGTCCTTCCTGCTTGCCTCTTTTTGTTTATTGTACCTGCCCCGTGTCTCCTTGTGCAAGACCCCACCCCTTCCTCCTTTTTCATCTCTGTGTGGTGTGTGTACACGTGTCAAGGATTGCGCAGATACACAACATATACACATCAGTTTCAGGGAAGAGATTGTGTTTGATTTTTCAGTCGTAAAACTGTCTCCAGGGACCAAGTATTTTTTTTTTTTTTTTTTTCTTTCCATCTTTAGATACGCAGCTCCCATTTGTTTTTATTGGAAAATTAGTGTTTTCCTGCTTTTCTGCTGCTCTTAATCACATCCCGGAAATAGTCAGTAGCGCAAAGAATTACTGTACTTCTGCACTTCTTGACGAGACAGAAAATGTGTCTCAGTAGAAAGACATGACAGTGTTGTTTATTTATTTAGTTAGTTATTTTTGTACTGTACATCTACACTGGGTTTGCCTGGGCCAAAACATATTTGCAGAAAATAGTTAAAGATAATTTGGGTTGAAAAATTCAAAAGGTGCTCAATCTGCACTCCAATTAGGCCGAGCCTCTGCGGCTCCCAGCAGGATTATAAAAAAAGCCTCATAGTTATTGGCAAATAGTATTTGACCCAGGTCTGATTTCCCATAGCGAGGTCACAGTGTTCTCTGGGTTCCAGAGCAGATTTTTTTTTTTTTTTGTAATCTTTTCTCTAGAGTGGATTGCCTGTCTTTTCTCATCCATCCCCCCCCCATTTTGGCTGTCGTCCTCACCCCTGTTATTATTGTTGTGTGTAGTGTGACTCCCAGTCGCTCCTTCCTTCCTCTTCTGCTTATTACTGTGTGTCTTTTCTCACTGTGTGTTTTCTCTTTTTTTTTTCATCTGCTCCTTCCTGTGTTACCCAGGTCCAGCCACATGGGCCATGGCCACGTCCAAACCCGACATCATGATCATCTTACTAAGCAAACTCATCGAGGAGGGGGACAGCTTCTACAAGGTCAGAGGACCGGCCTCGGATTTCACAATGTGAATTATAGATAATCTGTGAAAAGATAAAACATCGTTTAAATGCATTTTTTTCAGCAAAGATGATGTGATCTGTAAATATGGATAAATATGGATTTCCTTTGGGATCACTTAATATAAATTATATAGGCTGCTATTTTCTGCAGACTAAAATAAAGTAAAATGAACCCTGATTCTGCGGGTATGATTCTAGTATAGAGTATCGGCATTAGACTTTCCCGAGCAAAGCAAATTCTTGAACGAGCTCAGTCTGAAAACAGATGCTAAACGATGCTGAAAGAGTCTCTACGTTTAGCTCTGGTTTATGTTTTTAAGGTTTCAGGTTAGTCTTTAATTTCACTGTGAGTGAAAGGATAACGAGGCGTCTCTCTGTTCGCCCAGCAGAAGGGGAAGGTGAAGGAGGCGGCGCAGCGTTATCAGTATGCACTCAAAAAGTTTCCACGCGAAGGCTTCAGCGAGGACCTCAAGACATTCAGGGAACTCAAAGTATCGCTCTTCCTCAACCTGTCCCGATGTCGGAGGAAAATGAACGTAAGTCGGCGGGCGAGCTAGAAGACTAAAGCGCACTTATGTTAAGATTCACTTTTGCCCATTTTTGAGACAATTATCACATGAAATAACCGAACCGAACAGTATGATGCATTACAAGATGATAAGGATAATGCTGTTGACCACATTTTCCTTTGTGGCCAACGTGTGTTTTGGGTGTCGTTCAGTCGTCGTGTTCTCCTCTGCTCAATCTCTGCAGGACTTTGGGATGGCTGAGGAATTTGCTACGAAGGCACTTGAACTGAAACCAAAATCATATGAAGCGTACTACGCCAGGGCACGCGCCAAGCGTAGCAGCAGGTACGCACTTGTGTCCCCCTACACATCACTAAGTGATTGGCACACATGTTTAAGAACTTCCATGCAGTTGTGAATCTTTTGTTAATTATTATGTTTTGGACAACGACTTTTTTCCCCAGAAGGACAGTAACTATCATTCTCCTATTTCCAGACAATTTCCTGAAGCCTTAGAGGACTTGAATGAAGCCATAAAGCAGTGCCCCAACAACCGAGAGATCCAGCGGCTGCTCCAGAGGGTGGAGGAGGAGTGTCACCAGCTCGACCAGGAGGAGCACCAGCAGCAGGACCTGGAACTGGAGCCTCCTCCCTCCCCTCCTCCTACGCCTCCCCCAGAAGAGGAGGAGTCCCTGTCCCTGTCCATGCCTCTCCCTCCTCCCCCAGAGCCCCGCCTGGAGGACATGGAGCCCGTCCAGGACCTGTTTGAGGATGAGGACTACCTGGAGCAGGAGCTGGAGGCCATGTCTATGGGTCTGCCCCCACCTGAGTCTCTCGCAAATCCCTCCAGCCTTCCCATCATTCAGAGCCCACCGCTCTCCCCCACACATCCAGATCAGATCTATTTAGCTGGGGGTTCGCCCATGGGCCAGCCCTATGAGTATCACCCCACCTCGTCCTCCATGTCCTCTCCAACCCGCGGGACGTACCAGCCCACATCGCCCTCTCTATCCCCAACACATCAGAACTCCCACTACCGACACAGCCCGCCTCACACCTCCCCAGTGCATCAGCCGTCCTACCGCTTCAGCCCGCCTCCCATGGGCACCGGGGGTCAGGGAATGGATCACCAGAGCCCCCCGCCTTCCCCTTTACGTCGAGCTGCTCAATACAGAGCCAGCCCGCCAGTAGAAAGTGTTTGTCTGTACAGGTCCCAGTCTGGGTCGCCTGTGCGCTACCAGACAGAGCAGCTCCCCGGCCGACCCAAATCTCCCCTCTCTAAGATGAGCAGCCAGCGTTCGTTCCAGCTGAGCTCACAGCCCTCATTGTCCTCCCAGCACCACCAAGCCCAAGGCCTTCGTCTTCAGCCTTCTATAGCCCAGATAGTCCGCACAAACCAGCCCAGCAATGTGATGGGCAACAGCAGCTACGGTGGCCAGATGGGCCACTCCATCGGCGGTCGCTACCAAGGGGGTTCAGTGGACGTGGAGAGCCGGCTGGTGTACCAGCCCTCCCTGGATGGACGGTCCATGCCCCAGGTCCAGGCCAGCCTCAGTTCTGGGGCCCTCTGTCAGCACGGCGGCCGAGGAGGGGTTATGGAGTCGGGCCTGTTGAAGGATGAGCTACCCCAGCGCCCCTCCTCTGCCTACCGCGCCAGCAGCGGGGGCCCGGGGGGCATGCGCTACAGCCAGACACCCCAGATCAGCCGCAGCCAGTCAGCTGCCTACTACCCAGTCTCTGAACACGTGCTGGAGCGCGCTAACGCCATGCCACCCTGTCAGCTGGGCTCTCCTGAGATTCCCCATATGGTGAGGCGCCCCGTCAGTGCCAATACTACTGAGATGAAGCAGCATGTGCCCACCCCCAGGCCTCTCATCCATTCTCAGAGCGTAGGCCTTCGATTCTCCCCGTCCAGCAACAACATCTCAACTGGATCCACCTCGAATTTAGCACCGGGTTTCAGGCCTTCCTCTTCCATCCAGCAGATGGAGATCCCCCTGCAGGCCACATACGAGCGCACCTGTGATGACATGTCCCCCATCTCTCCTTCGCAGGGCAGCGGGGGGCTGTATCAGGGCGAGACCACCCGCTCTCGGAACACGCCCTTCATGGGCATCATAGACAAGACGGCGCGGACTCAGCAGTACCTGCATCAGCCCTCGCGGTCCAGGGCCATGACGTCCATGGACTCTGCCATTAGCCCCACCTCGCCCGGCCAGCTGGTCCAGCAAGGCTCCACCTACAGTCCCCCCGCCTCACTGGGAAATATCGCCTACTACAACAAGACCAACAACGCCCAAAATGGACACCTGTTGGAGGAGGACTACTACTCCCAGACCCAGCCCCCTTCACTGGGGAAGCTGGCCAACGGCTCCCGCGGCAGTGGAGACATCCTGGAGAGGGTCAGCCAGGTGCCCACCTACCCGGATGTGAAGGTGGCGAGGACTCTGCCTGTGGCGCAGGCCTACCAGGACAACATGTACCGCCAGCTCTCGCGTGACTCCCGCACCCAAGGCCCCACCTCCCCTATCAAACCAAAGAGACCGTTTGTGGAATCAAATGTGTGATGGCCTGTCTGTGACTGGTTGGTGGGACTGGGCTTGTTAGTGGGAGTAAGAGGAGAAAAAACAGTTAGCTCAACAGCACATGCTGCTGACCTTTGTACATGTGACATGGACAAACTTGTCTTAAAGAACTCACGAGAGACAGATCCAGTCAGAGAGAAAACCACACAGCCGGCATACACACACACACACACTTAGGGTATTAGACATTATCTTATATGAAAAACATAACTAACAGTGAAGCGATTATTTCATTATCATACTCTGCACACAGGTAGGATAACAGGAGGGTCCTAAGTTCTGATCTCACTGAATTAAAGACCAGTGCACTTCCAAAACATTGTGTGGCACAAAGTTCCCACAAGTGAACACAACAGGTGGGACTGTAAGAGTGAAAGTACTAATCATCGGACTCTACTTGTGGACTCTGTATCCATCTTCTGTTCTTTCAAAGTGTGCTCTTAACCAAGGTTGCTAGTAGGCTCTATTCTATGTAATACAATATTATATGTTCAATACTGTACATTGCTCAGAAAATACAAATGGCTCAACAACTCAGTACTTAGAGAAAGATGACAATATTTATAATTAAGTTATATATTGTACATAGAAATAAAAGGAAACATAGTTTGCGTTTGAATTGTATTCTGTTAACCCTGCCTTTGTGTCCCACTGCTAGTCATATGGATGTGGAGAACCGACCAGGGTGAGGAAGGAGGGACACAGACCAACTTTGAATGACATTATTACCTCTTTTGTGTCAAAATAAAAAAAGATTTTGTTGTGGTGTAATGCAAGAGAATGCTTTTTCTGCTGCAGTACGTCCTCAATAATGTAAAATAGGGCTGCAACTAACGATTATTTTCGTTATCCATTAATCTGCTGATTTTTTTTTTTTTCGATCCGTTTTTTGGGGGAGGGGAGTGGAATGTCAGGTATTGATAAAAAAAATATGCCCAGTATAATTTTTACGAGTCCCAAGGCAACATCTCCAAATGTCAACCAACAGTCAGATATTCAGTTTACAATGATATAAAACAGTCAAAGCAGTGACTCCTCAAGCTGGAGAAAAAGTCGGTGAGCTTTTGCTATTCTGCTTGAAAAATGACTGAAATGACTGAAATGATCAGTCGATTGAGCAACAAATGGTTTCAGTTAATAAACACACTTAATAAACAAAATTAAATCCTACCCAGACTGTGCCAGTGTGCACCTTCAAAAGGTCCAAGGCTTTGAACTGGTGTTAAAATGATTGTGTCAAAATGAAAATCCAACATCTCCCTGCATCTATAACTGCATCATTTTCCATTGATTAAAATCATTTTTGAGTCACGTCGCCTCATTGAACCTTCTGAGGTTCAAATACATAAATTATGATTTTCTGTATCTCTGTTAAGTATCATTCCTGTGTCAGACCTCATGAAATGCCTTAGTGTGAAGTTAAACCAGCTGTCAAGGCTGCAAACCTCTAACTTTTACTGACATATTCATCCCCCTCCCTGTCATTAAACATCTTTGAAAACTTGTTTAACTATCTGCTCATATAAACAAGCAAAGCATGAGTTGCTATGGTTTTTTACAAGCTCATTTGATTTTTTTGGATAACTCATACATCTTGTTCTGAGGACAGATTGCTTTATTAGATAAGAAAAAAAAAAAAAAGGCCTTGAGCGCAGTAACTGTGTTTCTAGTGTGAATCTTTGGCCACAGAATGGTTCAATCATCTTTATCTGAATGACTGGTCAAATGATAAATAAAAAAAAAAAAAATCCTGTGGTGGGTGATTTTCATCACGAGTGTCAAAGTTCGCCTCTGTCCCTCCTCAGTACGTAACGACACTGTAAGAGAGAGTAGAAGGTTCAGCACATATGCTAGTGATGGGTTAACATGGATAGTGCTCAGCGACTAAAAGCAAGCAAATGCATACACGACCACTGTTACAGACGTTTTCCCTTTCTCCTGCATTTCTTTTGTGCTGTTTCTTTTTACCCATAATGCATTTTTATTCCGCCACCTCTGCACTAAAAATGCCTGTTAAGTTCTTAACTAAGGGTGCACTTTATGTATTTTACTTACTGTGTTGTTATGATTGTTGAATTTGGAGAAAGTGGGTGTGTGATGGGTCAGACCTCTGGCCAGTGATAACAGACTATCATAGACACTATTATTATTATTATTATTATTATTATTATCATATGATTTACAAAGCAGTGATGAATGACAATATGAAGAGCAAACAATGTTTTTAAACTGGTGAAGATGTATAGACTTTCTAGCACAAGTTGTATATACTGGCTCAGATATTCCACTCCGTCCAGCTCGGGTCCGTTAGTAAAGCAAGTCTGTTTCAAGAGGTCGACCATATTTAAGTATTCATAATAAATAGCCATCAAAACGTCCTCGAACTCCAAATCAGCCAGTCTAATCCACTGGTCCTGCACATGTCATGAAAAGAAGTTGAATCTGCTGCAACAGATAGATACATTTAAAGAAAAAAAAAGAAAAGAAAAAAAAAAAGATGACTGACATTTCAGTACCCAGAAACTCCATATTTGGAGTTTGACTGAGAAAGTGGAATAATGAGAGTATTCAAGTTATTTGTATATGTGCGAAAAGTTACAGACCATTTGTCTGTAACGTTTTATTTTGGTTCTAAATAAAGATTAAAATATCTAAAGAGAGACAGCAGCTCCTCCTGACTGCCTCCTGCTCATCCTCAGTTTCACCTGCTACCAGAGAGTTGCCGTACTTATCTTTACAGAGATGAAGGTATAAACTGTACTATACTTAATTTAAACAAGACTTCTAAGTTGAGGATATCTGAGGGTGTATGGTTTCAAGCTGTCTGTGTATATTAGTTTGCTGTAAATAGTCTGATGCATGTTCTATTCTTTCCATGAGCTCAAGCAGAAACATGTATAGCAGTGTCCTGACTCTGGTGTGTGATACAGTGTTCGGATCAAGATAAGGAGACTGCTATCCCTGAACTATCCTTATCATTTTCCTTAAACCTCGCTAGACAAAAGGGAAAAGGTTCTTTTATTTTATTTTAATGTATTTGCTTGCTGAGCAGAGTTCTCTTGTCTGTAAATGTGAGCTTTCAGATCGCTGTGATAAAAAGTTTAATTAAAAACAATAAAAAGAATGTGTTTTTATCTCATGATAACTGATTGTAATCTGTACAGTCAAACATAATGTATCGGGGGGGAAAAGAACATATTTATAAATGGTTACCAACTGAAACACGCCCTGCATGTCAGTTATTTATTTTACTCATTATGTGCATTTAACATAAATATGTAATTTATTTATTTTGGATGATTTTGGGCCACATAACCACATTTAACACCAGTGTGTCGACACAATAATAAACTTCTATACAATATAATGCAATTCAATGCCTGAGGCCCTGGGCAATTCAACTGCAACAATGACCTTGCAAAAATAGAAAGTATTTATAAAGCTTACATTGTTTTTTTTTTGTGTACTTGGTGGCAACTAAACAAACTGTAAACACAACAATGACATCTCCTTATGAAGTTTTATATGGTGAGCTTGTTAGTAATCAGTTGCCTATTTACACATCTAGCAGACACAGGCCGATATTAGCATTCACTGTCGGTCGTGCTTCTGGTTACCCAACTAATGAGGGAAATATCTGACTTTTTAGCTGCTAAATGCTCCACTATGTTCATCAGCTATAGTCGCTAATTTTCTCTGTCTGCTGTTTCTTGCTGAGCAGGAAGTGCACAGTGAGCTCCTGGAGCTTTTAAACCATCAGCAGCAGCGTGTTGCATCTGAAAACGATGACGTTGACTGTGGTGAGACTGAACCAAAACAGTAAAGTTGTGGGCTGTAAAGAAAAAGAAAAAAAAAGATGCTAAAATGCTCCATAGAGCTGGAGGAAACTGCAGAGTCAGGTGATGATTCCCAGTGGGTTCGTCACAACTGACAACCCCTCACACATTCACGTGGTGATTTGATCCATTGTTAATGCAAAAAGTATTGATCATAGCAGTTTAGATGTTTCAATTAATGGTTTGTTGCATGGTATTGCATTATTATTGTCAAATGTCCATGTAACTGTAAAATCAGACATCTGTTGACCCGAACGTGACCCTAGCATGAACATCAGAGTTTTTAAACTGCTGAATTACACACAGAATGTGAAGTGGTGACATTTTAGCCTTTCCTGGGAAACAATTTCTATAGGGTTTTAGCCCTCAGAAGGTCTTATTGACAGGTTTGTAGGATCAAAACTTGTGATTATGACAAAAACGAAGAGTTCTGGGGTCAACTATTCACACATTTTATTTTTGTTTTGGTCCTCAGACCTACATTAGGATACTTTTTATTTTTTATTTGATATACCTAATCTATAACGGGATGAAAGTCTGGGGACCAAAACATTAAAAATAAAGTGAGTAAAAATTACCTACAGCTAATTTTTGCCTCAAAAAATTCAAGTCATGTCATATTTTTGATGCACAGTACATCAAATCTGCACTTTTCTTGCAAACAACTGTAACACTTACAACACTTATTACTATTACAGTACATACACGTACTGCAAATGAGCAGAAATTAAAAATAAGATACATTCCCCTGATTTAAGGCCTGTGTACTCTCAAAACATTAAGTCACTGACTGAAAAAAAGACAATTGCTGATTGAACATTAAGAGAAAAAAGCAATATGGTGTGACTAACTATAGACTTTACCCGCAACCGTACCAATGGAATACATTACATAGACGTTTAAAGTGTTTACAGGAACTATTCTGTCAGAAGATAGCTATAGTCCTCAGAGGTGTGAAATACACCTGTAGCATGGAGAGAAAACCGTGTCTAGTCCTTCTTCTTTTTTCGTGTGAAAAGGTGAACCAGTCCAGGTACAAGCACCATGACAATCTGAGGCACTATGACGAATTTGACAAAGAAGAGGCCGTAGAAGAGGCCTTGTGGCTGAATCGGGAGTGGCAGGCGATTCACGTGGTAAAGTCCCATGGATGAAATAGCCAGAGATAACGCCCTTGGAGCCCATGGCAGAGAAAAACCTCCAGGCTTCCAGTACTGGGCCAGCCCCAAACCAAGAAGGGCCCCACAATCTCGAGTCAGAGAGGAGAAGGGGGCTGTATCCAAACGAATCCACTCGGAATGGCTGCACCATTTCTTAGCCAAAGTAATAGACCTGTGGAATAGAATATGTCCAGTCATGGCTGGAAAATTCTCTGCAGCTTCATCTGACAGAGATGTTTGTCACTAATATACATGAATATAGTAGAGAGACTCACCAGGAGAGGTCGATTCCCAGCTGCTGTAATCCAGCATGCAGCATCAGAGTACTGAGCAGCAGACCAATGCTGAAGTTGAAGAAGAACAGCAGGGGGCGACCTTCTGGTACTCTGCGGCTCAGGACAATCCCCAGAATGAGGCCTGACCAGAACAATTCAATCGGATCAAATTTGCAATGAAAGATTATACTGAATGTTCTTGAGACATGAGACAATATACATTTTTTTTCACGTGTCACAAGATTTTTCCATAGCATGTATGCAGAAAATACCATCTTTAAGTGTATTAAGCTACAGCGAGAATTGTTGCAAATCAATGATTTTTAAGGTAATTTTGGATTCATATGATTTTTGCATCAGTGTGAAGAAGTACATGTCAGGTATTCAATGGACTAGCCAAAAATAGACAAAACTATCTGGTTATTTTACTGATTTAAGATTTCCAAATTTGTTTTCCAGAAGATGTATTATAATACAATATACTGTATATATCAATACTTTTATGTAAAATGGATTTAATCAATATGGCCCACCCAGACTCCATATTTCAGCTTGCACATGACTCTGTATACAGACCTGTAATGGAGCCAGCAACAACCTGGTGAGGGAAGTGAGCCAGGATGAAGATCCTGGAGATTCCAACTGCCACCAGCATCAACACATAGAACAGGTAGGGAGCAGCTGATAACACCACACTGGAGGCAAGGAGAAAGAGGTTCATCAAACAATAGCTCTGATATTCTCCATTCTTTACCTTCACTTTCAAAGCCAAAACAGCATATGTTTATTTCAAAGGGGGATACCTGTGAGTACGGGAATACAGAAATGATCCCAGTGAGGACACCACAACCCACCACACTGCTGCTGTCACCATTGCATGTCCCGACGGACTTCCTGAGAGACGGACACCAGCTTTATACCTCTGGCTGTACAGTTAAGTAAGTGTACTATCTATGATTGATACATATTGTGTTTTTCTTTGAGGACTTCTCACCTGGTCCGGTTTCACAGGTGGAGGAAAACTGATGAACTTTGGGCTGCTTGTTGACAAATAGACGTGATTCACCTATCCACCAGAATGGTCTTTCTCCAAACAGCATCCTGGTAAGAAAATACATTTACAACACATAACTTACAATAACTTACACGACTGCCACCTACTGTACCAAACTCTGTATCATGACTAAATGTATTGTTTTTACTCTGAATGTTTATTATTGGCCCATATCTCAAAAAAATGATTTCTACAACCAGAGCCTTAACTCTGTTACATTGAGCTTTTTACATCCTATCAGCACACAATCAACATTTTTATTTATTTTTATTATATATTATATTATATTATTATTATTATACTATATTTATTAGTTACAAGTTTCACATTTATCTGACTTATTCATATATATTCTTGCATTAAGAAAAGACAAAATATCTCTTCTTTCTGAAACCTACAGTAACTCTATAAATTCTGACTCTTATAGACTTTTGTATTCTATAATAACCCCATCACTATATTGTATTTATCCTATATTACCTACCAAGATTTCATTATTCCATGTTTCAATCTTGAACATTAAATCCCATCTTTTGACAGAACTTTCCACGAATGCTTTTGAATTCCTCCAGTTAAGACTATATAATTTCTTTATTTTTGTCAGTAACTCTTATTTATCCATATATTTTCACTTAACTTAATTGTATTTTAAATTCCTCTTTGGTTGACATTTGACTTTTCTTAAACATGCTCTATGAATACCATATCATTAATATTTTTCTTAACGCTTTAACTACTTTAGACTAGTTAAATGCACACTCAATCCATTGTATGCTAATAGTAATGGCAGCTATTCATTTGTCTTTCTGAACACTCTCTTCCCTTTTCCTATATCTGGTTCTTAATAAATCCATGAGGAAATGCATGAGAAAATGCCACTACAAACATGATGGTTCCGGGGATGTCTGTTTCTAATCGGACAGTACATAGGGTTGGACTGCGTTTATTGTCCAGGAAGCTGCGACGTCAACAAAATAAATTGTACAATTGTGTCTAACTTCATTGTTGACAATAATTATTGAAAAAAGAATATCTATACATGATATCACAGCTAAGTGACAATGACTCAAGCTTAACGTTAACTAGCAACATGCTAATAAGCTATAGGTAACTAAAGTGTTTGGGGGAGTAAAAGCTACACATTAATGCCATGTTTAAAACATTTTGGCTGCCTTACCATTTAAACACCAAGTTTAACCACTCTGATATAGCTGCTACCCAAAGCACCGCAACTCCAGTTCGTTTGCTGATGAAATAGGTGAAAGGAAAGAGCAGCAGAAAAGCTGCTTTAGGATCTCCAATATGAGTGACAACTAGCCAGAATTTTTCCTGACTCCTCGTCCTCTGTTGAAGAGTTTCAGCCATCCAAATGCCTTGGGTATAAATCGCCTCCATTCCTTCGTCCTCTCCAAATTCACGTACTTATATGTGTAGCATAAAATTAAATGCTGCAATCCTGATTGTTTTGTGTTTGGAGGAGTGCTGCAGCGAAGCATGCAGTACCGCCACATCCCCGGTAGGGAGAGCACCCTGACTGGAGAGCGGGTCTATAGGTTTGAATCAGAGACAAAGCCACAACTTTCCACTTCAATTAATGAAATAACATCACCGTTAATCGACAATTAAAGCATTAGGTAGAATATTTAATGATACAACGTGAGGTAAAAATAGATTAAATTGTAAATGTAAGTCAAATATTTGAATAAATGACCACAACGCGACGTATTTGGACACGCCCATGTTGCGTCACTATACGAAATCACGTAGTTTTACGTAAGGCAGGCGCTCCGGTTTCCTGGCGGAGAAGATGGCGGCTCCTGGACCGGGGGAGTATTTCAGCGTCGGGAGCCATGTCTCTTGCCTCACCTGCTTGGGCCAACGTCTGCAAGGAGAAGTGGTCGCGTTTGACTACCAGTCCAAGATGTTAACTCTGAGTATCCTTTGTTTGTTTCGAGCTGCGGATGGCTAGCTGGCCTGCCTGGCTGCAAGGGCCTGTAGGGTAACCGAAAATATGTCAAATAGTGATCCGCGCAGGCGTAATTGGTGGTAGCTGAGTTACACATCTTTAACCGTTTTAAAATATTTTAATTTGAGAGGTAACTGCCCATACATTTATCATCGGTTGACGATCAAACCGGTGTTGCCGGGTCATTTTAAGGTTCACGTTATCCGCTAGGAAGTGCATGTGTTTTGAATCCACTCATTGTATTGCCAGACCTCAACATGGATCACTATCTGGCAACGGATTCTGTAAGGCATCATGGCTGTGTGCTCTCACAGGCACAAACCGTTGCTAGTTAGCAAGCTAACTGACATTCATCGCTTCTCGTTGTGGTTCGTGAACTTCGATTTCCCTCTCTCAGTTAGTGATGCCAACACTTGGAGATGCTAACGGCTATTTCCAAAAGCTAGGGATGAATGGACACCGTGAATCTTCCACGCTACAATCGAGCTGCCGTTAGCGCGGCTAACGTGCTAAGTTTCGGTCAGCCACACACCGCCGCTGCTAGCTCATTTAACGGCATTAGCATTCACAAGATTATCAACTGAGCTTTCCCCCACGTCTCATCCTATTCTTGCGATATTGTAATTTTTGCGCGACCGTGGAGTGAAATATCAGTTTCATTTCGACGTGATTGGGGTGGCACAGGCATCATGAGTTCATTATAACTAAGGCTAGCTCGCTGGTGAACATGTCTACACCCATTCATGGGGTGTGTGTACTATGAACATCGGTAAGGTGGCACGCTGGATAACCTCATGACTTGCACTGATTTTAAATCATGAGATGAAGTGGGCACGATGTGCGGCGAGGGACCGAATGAATGAAGTTAATACAGTGTGGGGGGTTGACAGTTTTCATCACAGGCCTGGGTGTTTGATTCAACCTTTTGACAGTTAAGTTAATCTAGGAAGGCATGTAAGGAACTTCACAGGCAAATTTAGTTTTAAATAAGCCAAGCCAATGCAATATAAAAGCATGCACTATTATACGATGCCTTCTCTGATGTAGTTAATGATATTTTGCTGAAGATGAAACTAACATAAGACCGTTTTGTACGTTAAATTACACATGACATTGAGAATTTTTACCACTTAGGTCAAACTTTAAGGGCATGCCATCATTGTCATAGCAGATCAAATCCATGTATCTTTTTTTTTTTTTCTTTTTTTTGAAAATTAAATCAGCAAAAAATAAAGAATAGTTGGGAGAATTGATGCCATCAATATGTCACAAATTAGTTTAAGATATGTGGAGAGCCTGTTGTGCAAGAGAAATCTCAATAACAAATGTGATGCGCCGTGTGTGTATTCCTGACAGGGCAGGTGAGGTGAATGCCTGAGGCCCTGGGCTGTCAGTATTTCAGAAAAAAATGATTTTGAGATAAGATGAGCAACATTTTCCTGTATTTTTTTATATATGTTTCTGTATTATATGTTAAGAATTTAGCTGTTTTTTTTTATTGTTTGTTTGTTTGTTTTTTTCATTCAGAATTTTTATCATGGGAAAATGAAGAAGGGCTTCATCCAACAGGAAACCAGGGCAGTTAAAGATCAAGAACTATTAGATCCATTTAATTTATTAATTAGGGACTTCATAAAATAAGCCAGGATTTATTGAGAAGAATGCAAAGTTTGGAAGGCTGCCATTGGGTAATTTACCCAAAAGCCATTTGATTTAGTGGACTTTCCAGCAAAGAAATTCATTCAGAATCACAGACAAAGTGAACACTGCTTTGGTGCTGTGCATATGTGCATAAACTTTACAGAATTTAACGCTTCTAACAAGTGTTCATTCATTCATCCATGCTTACTAGAGGTGGCAGCACTGCCCTTCATAGTCGCATGCTGTAACTGGCACTACCTTTCACTGTCAGTCAGCCACAGTTCTCTGCATCATAGGCCTCTCTGTGCAGGCTAACTAGTGGTGTTCAGGTTCATCAGGGGTCAGCTTTCAATAGTCACTTTGTCTTGTGATGCGTTGTCATGAAGTTGTGTGCCTTGACTTTTCTTTCAAAGAATGTGCTTCCTCCAGCGGTAAGCCAAACCTCAACGACGTCATCCTGATCAACTTAGCCTATGTTTCTGATGTGGACATAATAAATGACCGCACTGAGACTCCACCCCCACTAGCATCACTGAATGTTAGCAAGGTGAGTCCATCAACTTTGTTTCTGTTCTTTACATGTGTTGGTTTGTGCCTCAATTAATGATAATGAGTGATGGGAATGTTAAATTTAAGTCCTAAATAAATCAATGAGTGATACTACAACTGAATGTGAGGTTGAACTTAAACACATGTAACTGGACGCTCGTCATTTAGTCTGAGCTATGACTCAATTCAGAGGTGGATTTCCAAAATGTGTGGCCCACAAAGACTGCTCCTTCAAAGGAGTAGAGGTCAGTGTCGAGCCAGAGTCTCTCCTCAAAATGAGGCGGTCTAGCCAAAACTGATGATGCGCTCAGGTGAAGATTTGTAACCTTAAAGTAAAAAAAAAAAACAGTCAGTTTTTCTCAAACAGCCAGCAGTGTTGGGGCTTGTGACCTCAACGCATGATGGTCAACTCAGAAGTCTATAGGTTAGATTTACATCTTGCCACGCCTTTTCATTGGGCCCAGTTGAAGCACTGTATTTGCTAGTGACGGAGGAATATGTGAATGCAAATTATTTGGTAAATACAAAGATCTCATGTTGTATTTCCTTAATGAGGGTCACCTGAAGGCCCCCCAAAGAAATTTGGCTAACGCCATCGGCTTCTGGTATAATGAAGCTGGGAAAGGATTTGATGGTTACTATACACCCTTCAAATTAGGGCAAGATGAAACTCATTGTATTTTGAGGCTGGAAGTATGGAATTCCAAGGATCCTTCCCCTGAACAACCAAAAAATTCAATCTTTTATATATGCATTGTTTACATTGGTTATGTAGAAGATATTATGGGTAGGTGTAAATAAAGCCCTTTGAGTGAAAGTTCGCTCCCTGGGCTTTTTGATTTGATATTGATCAGTTGATCATGTCCACTTTTAGAGTGTTGCCTATGAAGCCAAAGATTATGAGCAATAATTCCAAGGGTCCTTAAACACAGCACAATAGAGGATTCAAACTGCCATGACTTGTTGTTCTTGCAATTAAAAAATAAGAATCTGTTCCTAGTTGAAAGTTTCCAGTTCCTGGTTTCAGAGATGTTTGATGTTCTATTCATCGCTCCACAGCTTGCCAATCGAGCACGGACAGAAAAGGAGGACAAGCTGTCCCAAGCCTATGCAATCAGTGCTGGGGTTTCTCTGGAGGGCCAACAGCTATTCCAGACTATTCACAAAACGTAAGAACTTCATGTTGTTGTTCAGTCACTGATCAGGTCAGTAGGGTCAAGCAGGAACTTGCTAAGCCAAAGCAAAGTCTTCTACAGTGAGGGTCAAAAGCATCAATATATAATGTCAAACAATTATATGCACTGAGGATGTCACCAAGAAGATAAGATGATGCTGATGTTCCAAGTATTCCAAGGGACCTGTGGGCATTGAAACACAATTCCATGATAGACCCAGGAATATTTACACATGATCCAAAATTTAGTGGATACTAAAAGCATCACAAAGAGCAGCAATACATGTTTTTTTTCTGCCGTTAACAGCTTGTCCTCTCCGCCTGCCTCCAGTAACACATTTCACTCTTGTCTTGGTTAGTAGGAACTGAGTCCTACACCTCAGCTACTGCACCAGTGTCACGTCAGACTAAAACGGAAACAAAATTCAATGGAACACTTGTGGACAAATCTCTTAAAACAAAACAAACAGCTCAGCAGAAACTCACTACTGATTTTTAAAAAGTGAAAGTAGCTGAGAAAATATTTTCCAGTCGGGGAATAACAATGCGTTTTCTCCAAGAGGTCTTGTATACACAGTGTACCCCCCCCCCCCCCCCCATTCCTTTCACCACAAATGTGATGGTGACTTATTTAAGTCCCTAACCTTCCCTCCCATCCCAACAAACAGACAAAATCACAGTCCAGACATCGTTACTTCTCCCGGACATAATATTTTATTGCATTAAAATACTTCTGGTTTTAGGGTGCATTGTGTACTGGATGTAATGAGAAAGCACCAGTTGTTCCTGTGGATGGGTGGCAGTGGAAACAAGACTGTTAACTTGCCTTGTTTCGAGCTGCATTAATCCATCTAGAAAACCTTATTGAGGACACAGTTTAACAAACAGTATTAATACTGCTACTCCCTAAAGTTACTCAACCAGTTGTCAGGTTTTCATTGCAAAGAACTGGTTCTAGACCAGTTTTAACAGATGTATAAGGAAAGTAATACACGGTAAGGAAGAGAAAACTTTTGTCTTGCTTTTTAACGGTTATGTTTTAGACAAGCAGAACATGACTAATTATGTTCCTGCATGTCCTGTGTCGCTGTTTGAAAAAGTTAAAATTAAATTCATGTCACTTTATGTGACGTATTTTATTTTAGTCTCGTATATCAGACTCTATTTTAGCCCGGTATCAGACCGCCATTGGACACCTGAGTGGGTGTTTTCCTACTTTGTGGGACAGGTGCAACTCATTTCTTGTAGGGGAATTGCCATCACAAGTTTTTTGTGCTACTTGCAGGCTCGTGTAAAATCCTGTTTGTTTCCAAAGGCTCTAAATTTTGTTGAAGATTAAACACATCAAGACAAAAAATGGCAGAATTTTGGAATCAGCAATTTCAAATTAATTTGATTTGAATTTGCTTTTTGTTCCCTTTTCCCAATGACCATGTTTAATATAGAATATGAAACCTATCTATTGTTTGACTTAGTTTCACTTTCACACAGTTACCTCACATGACAAACACAGTCACACCCCACGTAACAAATACCGTGAATGCTTAACTAAGCATTTTGACCATATTCATCTATCAACACATTTCACATAATAAATAGTGAGTGGACACTGTGTTTGGAACATCCACCGGTCACAACCTAGTGGTGGAAATTATTTAGCTGAGAAATGGAGACACAAATGTAAAGACAAGCATGATGAAGAGCCAGTGTCAAACCCTTGTTACATTGATGTGCTTCACAAATAAACATCTTGTCATTTACACAACATGATTGTAACTTCTCTTTGCAGCATCAAAGACTGTAAATGGCAGGAGAAGAACATTATTGTGATGGACGACGTCGTAATCTCACCGCCTTACCAGGTTGAGAACTGCAAAGGCAAAGAGGGAAGCGCTTTAAGTCATGTACGCAAAATAGTAAGTATATTTCGTATCTACTATATTTCACTAACTGCATCACAGATGAAGTAGTCCGCAGATGATTTTATTAAGTGTATCTACAAGTGCATTTGGCCACTGCATCAAGTGGCTAAATATAGAAATAGAAAAGGTATCACAACCTCTGTGCCCACGCTTAAAGGCAGAGAAGTTAAATTAAAAGTGTACCACATCATCTGCTGCTGTTCGGAGATTCACGGTCATACCCGCCACCCTAACTCCATTTAACTGAGTTACTCCGCCCTTGCTGTTATATAACAGTACACGCTGTTAGTACAAAGCATTTTTGTGATGTTATCACACATTTCCCAGCATAGCTCCATCCAGCTTCACCTGACGAGGTCTAGTCAAGTTAATGGGAAACACCTGTGCGAGTGTGCAGGGTTGTTAACAGCTCAGTGTGAGACAGGCTTTTTGAATTCGCCCTCTCTGGTGAACAGTTTTTGTTTTTTTCAGGTGTGGAAATGATTGGTGTTGTGTGGATGGGAAACCAAAATAAAGGAAATGCAGTTATAAATTAAATTGATAAAGCAACTAGTTTGTGCAAGATGTTGTCTACCACGTACTGTCACGCTCGAAGGCAGGGAGAAAGCTCTTAGAGAGGCACGTTTATTATCATCTATGACAAATATAAGCATCAAATTCCCACAATTATTTTAGCAAAATTGTTGACGATTAATTTTCTAACTCTTAATCGTTGCAGCTGTTTGAATTTACTGATTTTTACATGAAGTAACCCAAATAAACATAATCAGAATAAGTTTAGTATTATGTGTATATATGTGTGTGTGTGTGTGTGTGTGTGTGTGTGTGTGTGTGTGTGTGTGTGTGTGTGTGTGTGTGTGTATATATATATATATAGTGATTGATTTAAGGCAATTTATAAAACTTTCTAACCTCCTGTATTGCTCTGTGCATAAAGACAACATGAGCTTCAAATTGGCTCCTTGACTGCTGATCTGAATCATGGAGGTTCAGTGAGCACATCCAGGTGGTATAATAGGGAGCTCGTGTGATTCTTGTTTAGAGTTTTGTCAGAACCGATGTTGAAAACTGTCCATAAATTATCGTTTTTTACTCCTACAGGTTGAGAAACATTTTAGAGACGTGGAAAGTCAGAAGTCCATGCAACGTTCACAAGCACAGCAAACACAGAAGGACTCCACTTTATCTTCTTGAGTTGGCAGTGTGGGTCAGCCAGGGAAGGCGACGCGAGTGGTTTTGTTCCCACTGCCAGACTAAGTCGGCATTCCTTGTCCTCAGTCTGAGACCACAAGGAGGAGCGCTGAGGGCCCTGGATCCAGAAGATCAAAATACCATTAAATGAAAAAGACAAAAAAGAAAGAGGAAAGATTAAATCTTAAATTAGACTTTATAAAGAATAATTTAAACATGAACCATAAAGCAACCATAGTTTCCTTAACTAACTTGTCTCATTCTGCCCCCACTCCTCCCCTCCTGTCCCCAAAGCCTTTTTCTTTTTTCCGCCCTTCTTCCTTTGCCTTCAGTTCCATTTCAAAAAGAGAAAACTAGAGCAGTCAGAAAGGCTTGTTAGCTTTATTTTCTGTCATTGTTTCCTTTTTTTGCTGTATCCATGTTCTACTGTCTGTATTTTCTGTATTTTAAACAAAATGTGACTTGAAACGCCACACTTTAAAGGACATTTTCTAAAATAAAAGTAACAAAAATTCTGACTGTAATACTGTAATTTTCAACAACTTTTTGAAGGGGCTCACGGAGAATGGGTTTTAATCCAACAGGTCATGCAAACACATTATTGGTTCCAACCCTGAGATGATATTAACAGGGACATGTTTGACTGGGATTGGGTCATTGAGGTCTGCTTGAAAACGTGACGATCACCATCGTCCTGAACTTAGGGTGACGGATCGTGTCCACGTTTTTGAACAGATCAGGTTTTTATGGGTGACGCTCAGGTTTCTTGTCAGGGATTGTACGGTGGCCTTATTGCAATGCAGCCATGTAATTACAGAGAAACGACGCCATCGCTGTTTCAGTTAATTATTCAAATGTCTTAAGCCTCTGGTTTCTGCAAAGCTGCTCGATACATTTACTGCTGTCCTCTGGGCGACAAAGGGCACTTGACAGTTAATGATTTTAAATTCCTCTTATTAAAACATTTAGTTTATACAGTTTAATGAATACTGCTAATGGAGCTGGACTTGTGTGGAAAATACATCTAGAAAAGCTGTGATTTCTGTGCTTTTTGGGTGGAATTGCAGCTAAATCTCAGGTAGGCTTGTGTGTTTTGATGCTAGATGATTGTTCACTGATAATTAATGTGGTTATCTGCAGACTTAACAGACTTTATTCTTGACTAATCTGAAATATTTGGTCTATAAAATGTAAGAAAATAGTGTAAATGCTGATCCCAATTTCCCAAAGCACAAGTTGACATATTCAAATGTCTTGTTTTGTCCAAGTAACAGTTCAAAACCCCAAAATATTTAGATTATTTTCATAAAGGCAAAAGAAAACATGCATATAATCACATTTAAGAGGCTGTTGGTGGAGAGTTTTGAATTAGAATTATATAAAAGCAGTGATTATTTCAACCCAGTGACCTACATTGCTGCACAGATAACAGTTTGGGAACACATCCTGTGGTTTTCACAGTGTTGAGTGGTGAAGCCTACACTATTGAATTCATGTTGACCTCAAGATGCTCTGATTAAATTTTCAGCTCATAGCAATTACATTGAACAGGCTTTTGCATCATGTAACTACTAATTAAGACCAGTGTCATCTTTACCATTATGGGTAACAACCTGGTTCCCTCAGCAATGAGATTTAGTTATGAAAAAAATCTGATGTGATGTGATGCTGAAATACCAGGATGTAGAAACTACTTTAAAGCAAAAAAAAAAAAAATGTTCATGTTATAAAAGATCAGATGTAAATCCTTAGTTTAGGAAAGGATCCAAACCAGACCAGGTTTGTTCCCCAGATAGGGTAATGTTTTGTGATTATCCGTTAAAGCCCATAATCCCTCTCTAATCAGGAATTCTCAATGTCTGCTCACAGACAATTTACTGGAATGACATCACTATCGCTCCATTCAAACTGGTTCCCCTGGTCCATGCGCATGTATTTGCTGTGGGGGAGACGCATAAAGAGGGTAACTATGCCTTTTAGCAGGAGTGAGCAGACTGCGAAGTAATCAAAAAGATGTTCGCCGGTCGCTGCGCAGAGCTCGGTGCGCTGCCTCTGCTGCTGCTGCTGCTGCTCCTGAACGCAGCGTTGGGCTTCAAACTGTGTCCCAACCCCTGCCTGTGCTACGAATCCTCAGACCTGGTGGACTGCAGGTCTAGCGGGCTGGTCCGGGTCCCTGTTGGTGTCCCCCATGGCACCTGGCTGCTGGACATGAGTGGGAACAAGCTGACAGCGGTACACACCAAATCCTTCATGGGGCTGTGGTCACTCAAGATCCTCCAGATGTCCAACAACAGCATCAGCACTCTGCAGCCGCAGGTACCGAAATATATGTGCATTTTATTTTATTGTGCTTATTTTCTACAGTTTATATTTTTGTTTTAGACCAGCACTGTAAAAGTATTCAGATATTTTACTTTAGTTCAACTCTATTTGTATAGCATCAATCACAAAATACATTATCACTGAGAGTACAGAAGTATTGTGAGCTAAATATTAAAAATAAAGCTATGCATTATGCTTTTTTATTATTATTCAATTATTATTACTGGTGCATTCATGTGTAAGCAGCATTTAATGTTGCAGTTTGTGAAGGAGGAACTGATTTATACTTATATAATAGTTTATATGCTGGTGGTTTAATCTATAAAAATCCACAATATTTTATATTTAAGTTGTAATTTAGTTAATACAAAGTAACCACTAGCTAAAGCAGGGAAATAATGACTATTTTCAATATTGATTAATATTGATCATCTTTTCCATGAATCAGTTTAGTGTTTAGTCTATAGAATGTCAGAAAATAATTTTAAAAAATGTCTGTATATGTTCCCAGAGCCCAATGTTACATCTGCATAGTTCCTATTTTGTCAACAATCCAAAACCAAAGATTTTCTAATTAAAATGACGTAACATAGTGAAAGCAGTAAATCATCACAACTGAGAATCTAGAATGAGCAAACTGTTTGGATTTTTTGTTTCATAAATGACTAAACTACTTTTTTCCCCTTTTTTTTTGTCAACTGACTAATCATTTAATTGTTTCTGCTCTTCTGTTAAATAAATGTAGCGGAGTAAAAGTTCAATATTTGCCTATGAAATGTAGTGAATGATAAAGTAGCATTTAATAGTAATACCTCTAAACTGTCCATAAGTACTGTTCTTTAGTAAATTGTTTACATCCCATCACTGTTTTCAACACACTACTGTAAATGTGCTGGTCTGACTGATGCTTCATTTGACCGTTTTTCTGTGTTCAGTCTCTGTCATCTCTGCAGTTTCTGGAGAGGCTGGACTTGAGTTTTAACCAGCTGCGTTGGATCCCTCAGGACTTCTCTCAGAGTCTGTTTTCCCTCCTGGAGCTCCGGCTTGACCACAACCTGCTGGAGCACCTGGGCCCCGCTTCACTGGGAGAGTTGGAAAACCTGAGGAAGCTGGACCTGAGTCACAACCGCATCCGAGCGATAGATGTCCAGGGTTTCAGCAGCTTGTCTCGACTGAGCCTCCTCAGCCTGGAAGCAAACAGACTGAATGTGCTTTCAGACGGCCTGTTGAACAGGCAGCAAAGCCTGGAGGTGCTGCTGCTTAGCCACAACAACATCTCACTGATCGAGACCGAAGCTCTGGCTCCTTTGTCCGGACTCACTCTGCTGGGTCTTCAGGGAAACCAGCTAGATCGCATCAGGTTCAAGACTTTCCTGCAGCTCCAGACCACCAGCACCGGACTTCAGTTGTCCCTTAACCCCTGGACCTGTGACTGCGAGCTGCAGCGCGTCTTCAGCAAGATCCAGCATGTTCGACACCTGCATGTGGAGGACTACAAAGACATCGTCTGCCACGCTCCTGCTCAGCAAGCCGGGAACTCCCTGGCCTCACTGGACAGCCAGCTGTGCGTGGCCGAGACGGCGTCAGTGCTCGCCATAACCATCACTGTGATGCTCGCTGTGATTGGTGCCCTGGTCAAAGCAGAGCACAACCAAAAGAACAAACAAACTGCAAGTGATGCAGAGTCAGAGAGATAAGTAAAATGATGTGTTTTATTCATGGCCAGGTGTTCTGGGACTGAGGTGTGGCCTGGTATTTGATGTTGTTATGTAATAGCCTGTAGTCAACTACACCACATCATGTTTCATTCTATATTTGGACCCCCTATAAAGCTTTTTTTGTATTTACTATCTTCCATGTCCTGCTACATTTTGTATCAAAAAGGAGGGAAAAAGTGGAGAATACCCCTTAAGAACATTCACAATTGTCTACTTATTTAGTTTTGTAACAATATATCCAGATTATATTGAATTTACATGTATATTTTAAGCAATAGCATGATGATTATCCTCCTCTGTTGCCCCCAAACATTTATTCTGAATATGTGGAAACAGCTTCACTACAAAACAGGCTGTGTAAACTTAAAGTCAGACCCTGAATTTTCATGTCTTCAATTATATGCATGTTGCATGTTACAGCAAAACAGAAGTGACTCTCGGGGATGCGTTCCTGCTTAGAAAGATGACATTTGTCTATATAAATGATTGGTGGATTAATTCCTCCAAACATTTTTGAAATTCTTTCTCTACATCTTTAAAATGTATCTGAGCTACGTCTGTGTGTCCTCTAACCACGCCCTTCTGGCATTCGGAGAACACTTTGTTCTCCATTATCTGATCTTTCTTTTAGGTGCTGACCTTATTAAAGTGTGAGAGCTGAACCTCGCACTGCATGTTAACCTATAACATTTTCAGCACTTGGCTGCAAAATAGTAACCAGTGACGTAATTGGTCGCATCATAGTTTCCTCAGTACTTATTTCTGATGTGGCCACTTTATTAATACAACAATGGTCAAAAACCAAACTTATGTAGCCATCCTCAGACAGCAAACAGAAATAAATACTTCAACAGTCCTACTATAAACACAACCTTAGTTACAGTAGGATTTACCGTGTTCAGTTTTTGTTGAACCTGTTTTAAAGAGGCGTGTTTGGAGGATGTTTGTGTCGCTGTTGTATCTTGTGTTTTTGTCCACATTAGTCAGTCTGCATTAGTTTTAGCTAGATGTACTTATAATAATGTGTATAATCAGACTTTTTATGTCAAACTTTGAATAGTCTCCCTTGGACATTTTCTTTATGCTGAGATACATGTAATAGATAAAGGTAAAACATATGAAAATGTTACATTCATTTTTTATTTAATCAGTAAACATACTGATGCACCATGAACAGTCTGACAGGCTCATCAGTTACATTTATCTGATTTATCCTTCGCAACACTGTTCACTTTAGTTGATTGGTCATTGATAGCAAAATAAATATTATTACAGTATAACTAAAGTTTGTTCTATTCAGTGAAATAAAACTGTTTTAATAATGAAAATATTCAAACTTGGACAATCGTCTTCAGCATCTTGTGAATGAAATGATTTCACATTATTTTGTATAAAATGTGTTTTACACAGAAGTTTAAAAAGCTGTGCTTATTAAATGTAATAAAAACCAACACATTAACGTTAATGCACCAGTTAATAGCAAAACAAATATAGTGTTTTATTTTTATTTTTTACCAAATGGTCGGAAAGCAATACCATATATATAGTTAAAGTTTCCCTTTATGTGTAAAATATTTCAACCATATACTGTAAAACATTTAAGGAAAACAATTTTAAGACTATCATTTTTGGAGTAAAAGGTATTTTGCCTGTAGGTATAAAGTACCAATACTCACGATTCAGAGCAAAACAGAGACAAAATGTAAACATGAATCCAAATAAATTATTAAATTGCAAAAAAGGAAGCTCAGGTTTTTCTTTTCTTTTTCTTGCAAAAACAAAGCTACCAACTGGTAGGCAATGACAATCAACCGCTTGGCTTTCATCCAACTGTCTCAGCTGGGAGAGTCTGAATCCTGAGAGGTCACTGAACCACAGCTGCTTTGAAAACAAAGTCGGGCAGTGACAAACAGTAAAGGCAGACAATCTCATCCTGCGCAGTGCAAAAAAAGTTGTCTGTGGGAGCCCGAGGGTTCAGCCGTCAGTAGCTAGGATCAGCGCTGTGCCAAAGATGCCCACGTTGTGTCCTATCAGCTTCATCTGGTTCCAGAACTCCACCTTGCGAGTGTTGTGCCAGTAGCCCAAGTTACCGTCAATGAGCAGGATCACCAGAGGAAGGACGGTGGCCAGGATCTGAGCGGCCAGCCGGATGTAGTAGCCAGAGAGGAAGGCCAGAGCCAGCACCCCAAACAGCACCTCCAGCAGCATCAGAGTGATCTCTCCCCCAGCAATGTGGTTCAGATAGGCCTGCCTGTCCTCTTTGCTGTGTTGGAGGGAGTACACCTAGTGGGGGGGAGTGGTATTGCAATATTTAAAATTACACTGAAAACAGGCTTTGGTTTGGTTTTACTCTTTAACTTTAAAGGAAAACATGATTTAGTTGACCTACACAAATACAGTGTGCAGAATATCTTAATCTCATTCATTCATTCATTTCACATACTGAAAAATGATCCATCACAGTTTCTCAGAGTTTAAGGTGATGTTTTCAAATGTCTTGTTTGAATTATTAATGGAACAGAAAAATACAACAAATCTTCACATCTAAATGTGTGTTGGGAGTTTTTGCTTGAAAATGCCTTGACCACTTAATTAATTGAATGATCAATAATCAAATTAATTGCATAAGGTCTCTGGCATGTTCTTTTAATAAAAAGCACTTTATAATAATTTGGGTATGGGGTTTAGTCACTTAATAATCTCTGTGAATGCTCTGCTCTTGTTCAGACTGTCAGAATATGTTACTGAGCTCACCCACATACTAGTGGGGCAGGTAGGCAAAACAATTGTGCATTTTATGACTTAAGCATGAAAGTTTCTGAATATAATCTACATACCTCAAGGTTTTATTTCTGACGTGGAGGCAATTTGTATCTGACCTCTGGTGACCTTGTCATTGACCTTGAATTTTTTCAGTTGTTGCCCCATTTCTCTATTATAATCATATATATCTTTGCCAAAATTGCATAAATATGTAGATTTGCTGCTGTGGCCATGTATCATAATTTTGCTTAGAGCACCAATTTTGCAGGGGAACTGCAGACCCCACCATTTCCAGGTGTGAAGGTAGCTATAGCTTATTAGAAACACTGACAACTTCTGCTGTGTGTTCTATGGAATCACATGACTAGCTAGAACAATAGCATGAACATTCTAATCAGAAGCTAGCACTCTAGTTTGGTCTGGACCACACCCATTACTCCAGGGGGCTCTGCCCTGTCCCAGAGGTTACATCTGGACTGCCTCCACATCTGAAAATAAACTTTGTGGTTTATAGACACACTGGAGAAAGTTTCATGCTTTAGTAAAAAAAAAAAGCACAATACCTTCCATATACAAGCTTACGAACAATGTCATAGTATAGCAAGTCATAAAAACAACATAGTATAGTGAGTAATAAAAATGAAATAGTATAGTAAAGCATAAAAAATGTCATAGTAGAGTAAGGCATAAAAATGTCATAGATAGATAGATGGATAGATATATACATCATTTAACCCCAAGGGGAAATTCATATGTCCATTAGCTCATTGTTGGTAACAATGATAATAATTATAGTGATAATAATAATAATAATAATAGTATGTAAGGCATAAAAAGTAATTGTATAGTAAAGCATAAAAAATGTCATAGAAACATCATAGTATAGTAAGGCATGAAGACATCATACTATAGTAAGTCATAAAAAATAAAAAAAAAACTATAGTGTCAGTGTACAGAAGTCCATATTTCCTTCAGCCCCACTATTAATACTAAGTCATAAAAACGTCATCGTATAGTAAGTCATAAAAACGACAAAGTATAGTAAGGTATAAAAAATGTCACAGTATAGTAAGGTATAAAAATGTTGTAGCAATGACATAGAAAAGACATAGTATAGTAAGTCATGAAAACGACATACTATAGTAAATCAAAAACGTCACAGTATTGTAAGGCATAAAAACATAATTTGGTATGGCATAAAAATATTATAGTATAGTAAGGCATAAAAATGACATAGTATAGTAAGGTATAAAAACATCATAGTATAATAAAGCATAAAAACGTCATAGTATAATAAGGTATGAAAACATCATAGTATAGTAAGGTATAAAAACGTCATGGTATAGTAAGGCACAAAAACATCATAATTTGGTGTGTACTGTATAAACGTCACAGTATAGTAAGGCATAAAAACTGAATTTTTTTAAAAACAAAAACATCATAGTATGGTAAGGTTTAAAAAAGTCAGTATAGTAAGGTATAAAACCGTCATAGTATGGTAAGGCTTGAAAAAGTCATAGTATATAGTAAGGTATAAAAATGTCATGTATGGTAAGGTACAAAAACATCATTGTAGATAAGGCCTAAAAATGTCCTAGTATAGTAAGGTATAAAAATGACATAGTAAGGCATGAAAAACATCATAGTATAGTATTCTATAGAAAAGTCATAGTATGGTAAGGCAGAAGGTCATAGAATAGTAAGCCATAAAAAACATCATAGTATAGTAAGTCAAAAACGTCATAGTATGATAAGGTACAAAAACATCATAGTATAGTAAGGCATAAAAACGTCATATTATAATAAGGTATAAAAACGCCATAGAAACGACATAGTATAGTAAGGTATGAAAAATGTCACAGTATAGTAAGGTATAAAAATGTTGTAGAAATGACATAGCATAGTAAGTCATAGAAACGACATAGTATATTAAGTCATAAAAACATCATACTATAGTAAGTCACAAAAACTATAGTGTCAGTGTACAGAAGTCCATATTTCCTTCAGCCCCACTATTAATACTAAGTCATAAAAACGTCATCGTATAGTAAGTCATAAAAACGACAAAGTATAGTAAGGTATAAAAAATGTCACAGTATAGTAAGGTATAAAAATGTTGTAGCAATGACATAGAAAAGACATAGTATAGTAAGTCATGAAAACGACATACTATAGTAAATCAAAAACGTCACAGTATTGTAAGGCATAAAAACATAATTTGGTATGGCATAAAAATATTATAGTATAGTAAGGCATAAAAATGACATAGTATAGTAAGGTATAAAAACATCATAGTATAATAAAGCATAAAAACGTCATAGTATAATAAGGTATGAAAACATCATAGTATAGTAAGGTATAAAAACGTCATGGTATAGTAAGGCACAAAAACATCATAATTTGGTGTGTACTGTATAAACGTCACAGTATAGTAAGGCATAAAAACTGATTTTTTTTAAAAACAAAAACATCATAGTATGGTAAGGTTTAAAAAAGTCAGTATAGTAAGGTATAAAACCGTCATAGTATGGTAAGGCTTGAAAAAGTCATAGTATATAGTAAGGTATAAAAATGACATAGTAAGGCATAAAAAATGTCATGTATGGTAAGGTACAAAAACGTCATTGTAGATAAGGCCTAAAAATGTCCTAGTATAGTAAGGTATAAAAATGACATAGTAAGGCATGAAAAACATCATAGTATAGTATTCTATAGAAAAGTCATAGTATGGTAAGGCAGAATATCATAGAATAGTAAGCCATAAAAAACATCATAGTATAGTAAGTCAAAAACGTCATAGTATGATAAGGTACAAAAACATCATAGTATAGTAAGGCATAAAAACGTCATATTATAATAAGGTATAAAAACGCCATAGAAACGACATAGTATAGTAAGGTATGAAAAATGTCACAGTATAGTAAGGTATAAAAATGTTGTAGAAATGACATAGCATAGTAAGTCATAGAAACGACATAGTATATTAAGTCATAAAAACATCATACTATAGTAAGTCACAAAAACTATAGTGTCAGTGTACAGAAGTCCATATTTCCTTCAGCCCCACTATTAATACTAAGTCATAAAAACGTCATCGTATAGTAAGTCATAAAAACGACAAAGTATAGTAAGGTATAAAAAATGTCACAGTATAGTAAGGTATAAAAATGTTGTAGCAATGACATAGAAAAGACATAGTATAGTAAGTCATGAAAACGACATACTATAGTAAATCAAAAACGTCACAGTATTGTAAGGCATAAAAACATAATTTGGTATGGCATAAAAATATTATAGTATAGTAAGGCATAAAAATGACATAGTATAGTAAGGTATAAAAACATCATAGTATAATAAAGCATAAAAACGTCATAGTATAATAAGGTATGAAAACATCATAGTATAGTAAGGTATAAAAACGTCATGGTATAGTAAGGCACAAAAACATCATAATTTGGTGTGTACTGTATAAACGTCACAGTATAGTAAGGCATAAAAACTGAATTTTTTTAAAAACAAAAACATCATAGTATGGTAAGGTTTAAAAAAGTCAGTATAGTAAGGTATAAAACCGTCATAGTATGGTAAGGCTTGAAAAAGTCATAGTATATAGTAAGGTATAAAAATGTCATGTATGGTAAGGTACAAAAACGTCATTGTAGATAAGGCCTAAAAATGTCCTAGTATAGTAAGGTATAAAAATGACATAGTAAGGCATGAAAAACATCATAGTATAGTATTCTATAGAAAAGTCATAGTATGGTAAGGCAGAATATCATAGAATAGTAAGCCATAAAAAAAACATCATAGTATAGTAAGTCAAAAACGTCATAGTATGATAAGGTACAAAAACATCATAGTATAGTAAGGCATAAAAACGTCATATTATGATAAGGTATAAAAACGCCATAGCAACGACATAGTATAGTAAGGTATGAAAAATGTCACAGTATAGTAAGGTATAAAAATGTTGTAGAAATGACATAGTATAGTAAGTCATAGAAACGACATAGTATATTAAGTCATAAAAACATCATACTATAGTAAGTCACAAAAACTATAGTGTCAGTGTACAGAAGTCCATATTTCCTTCAGCCCCACTATTAATACTAAGTCATAAAAACGTCATAGTATAGTAAGCAATAAAAACGACAAAGTATAGTAAGGTATAAAAAATGTCACAGCATTGTAAGGTATAAAAATGTTGTAGCAATGACATAGAAACGACATAGAATAGTAAGTCATAAAAACGTCATAGTATATAGTAAGTCATGAAAACGACATACTATAGTGAATCAAAAACATCACAGTATTGTAAGGCATAAAAACATAATTTGGTATGGCATAAAAATATCATAGTATAGTCAGGCATAAAAATGACAGTATAGTAAGGTATAAAAAATGTCATAGCAATGACATAGTATAGTACAATATAAAAACTTCATAGTATAGTAAGTACTAAAAAATGTAATAGTATAGCAAGGTATAAAAATGTCATAGTATAGTAAGGTATAAAAATGTCACAGTATAGTAAGTAATAAAAACGTCATAGTATAGTAAGGTATAAAAAAGTCATAGTATAGTAAGGTATAAAAACATCATAGTATAATAAAGCATAAAAATGTCATAGTATAATAAGGTATGAAAACATCATGGTATAGTAAGGCGCAAAAACATCATAATTTGGTGAGGCATGAAAACATCATTGTATAAATCTCACAGTATAGTAAGGCATAAAAACGAAAACATCATAGTATGGTAAGGTTTAAATAAGTCAGTAAAATAAGGTATAAAACCGTCATAGAATGGTAAGGCTTGAAAAAGTCATAGTATATAGTAAGGCATGAAAAACATCATCGTATAGTATTTAATAGAAAAGTCATAGTATGGTAAGGCAAAAGGTCATAGGATAGTAAGCCATAAAAAAAACATCATAGTATAGTAAGTCAAAAACGTCATAGTATGATAAGGTACAAAAACATCATAGTATAGTAAGGCATAAAAACGTCATATTATGATAAGGTATAAAAACGCCATAGCAACGACATAGTATAGTAAGGTATGAAAAATGTCACAGTATAGTAAGGTATAAAAATGTTGTAGAAATGACATAGTATAGTAAGTCATAGAAACGACATAGTATATTAAGTCATAAAAACATTATACTATAGTAAGTAACAAAAACTATAGTGTCAGTGTACAGAAGTCCATATTTCCTTCAGCCCCACTATTAATACTAAGTCATAAAAACGTCATAGTATAGTAAGCAATAAAAACGACAAAGTATAGTAAGGTATAAAAAATGTCACAGCATTGTAAGGTATAAAAATGTTGTAGCAATGACATAGAAACGACATAGAATAGTAAGTCATAAAAACGTCATAGTATATAGTAAGTCATGAAAACGACATACTATAGTGAATCAAAAACATCACAGTATTGTAAGGCATAAAAACGAAAACATCATAGTATGGTAAGGTTTAAATAAGTCAGTAAAATAAGGTATAAAACCGTCATAGTATGGTAAGGCTTGAAAAAGTCATAGTATATAGTAAGGCATGAAAAACATCATAGTATAGTATTTAATAGAAAAGTCATAGTATGGTAAGGCAAAAGGTCATAGGATAGTAAGCCATAAAAAAACATCATAGTATAGTAAGTCAAAAACGTCATAGTATGATAAGGTACAAAAACATCATAGTATAGTAAGGCATAAAAACGTCATATTATAATAAGGTATAAAAATGCCATAGAAACGACATAGTATATTAAATCATAAAAACATCATAGTATAGTAAGGCATAAAAACGTCATATTATAATAAGGTATAAAAATGCCATAGAAACGACATACTATATTAAGTCATAAAAACGTCATATTATAGTAAGGCATAATTCTTTTGCTTAGAGCACCAATTTTGCAGGGGGACTGCAGACCCCACCATTTCCAGGTGTGAAGGTAGCTATAGCTTATTAGAAACACTGACAACTTCTGCTGTGTGTTCTATGGAATCACATGACTAGCTAGAACAATAGCATGAACATTCTAATCAGAAGCTAGCACTCTAGTTTGGTCTGGACCACACCCATTACTCCAGGGGGCTCTGCCCTGTCCCAGAGGTCACATCTGGACTGCCTCCACATCTGAAAATAAACTTAATGGTTTATAGAAACACTCGAGAAAGTTTCATGCTGTAGTCATAAAATGCACAATACCTTCCATTACAAGCTTATCTGCTGCACTATACAGACAATCTATAAAACTGATATGGGTCTTACCGTGCAAATGAGATAGACTCCAAGGAAAACCTGTCCCGTGGACTGCAGGGATCTGCTGCGAGGTTTCTGTCTGTACACCTCCCCCGCCCCACTGGCCAGAACCAGAAAGCCGCCAATAATAGCCAGCGCTCTGGAATACATTCGTACCTGCAGGGCAACACAGTTCAGGGTGTAACAATCTGAGGCAGGTTTCTACTACAGTGCCACTCTCTCTCAAATTTACTTTCAAATTTGTAGTGGTGACTCAGATCCAACTTGTCCCTTCATGTGGGACACAGATCTCTTTTTGATTAATATTTCAACACTGCCCTGGGCCAATTTGACCTCTATGTGAACAGTGTACTTTTTTATGTCCATAATTTTTCTAATTTTATTTGTATCAACTACTTTTATGTGCCCACATTTGTTCTGTTTGCATTATGGTCTTTATGTGTTGGAAAGGTTAATAAAAGAAAAAGAAAATGAAATAAAAAATAAAAAAACATAACAAAAAAATTACTTTATGATGTTGATGTGATGATGCTGAAACTTTACCTCATGTCAAATTGCCTAAAATAAATTTGTGTTGTGGAAACATCATTTCCTTCATGATATCACATAAGGTGTGACTTCTTCAAAACCTTGGTGTAGTTTACAATGACACTAGAGGAAAAGCCTACCTACAGCATAATAACTAATATTAAAGTGTGACCATAGAGAAATCTGGTGAAGAAAATTGAAGCTCTGTGTTTGGAAGCACAGGGGTAACCCAACAGCAGCGTTGCTGCTTTCTTACGGTGTATAACAGAAGGTGACTCACCTTAAGCCAGTCCCCGTAGTACACCTGTTCTCCGACATACGATGCATAAGTGCTGATGGCCAGTTGTATGGCAGCACCCATTGCAAACCACCTCCTCTTCACCCCAAATGACATGAAGCTGGCACAGAGCACTGCGGCCCCCATATCCACATACAGGTACGGTACATGGATGTCTGGCTTCCTGGAGATGACAATGAAGGTATCAACTCAAACATGGTGGTCTGATTTGATTTATACAGCTACTGCTTTATGTTTACTCATTTATTTATTACATATTGTTTATATCATACTTTGTTTTAAGTGAGTATATACATATGATTGTGTATCGTTGCAAGACCACAAGCTGTACATTACATTGGAGTAGACTGTTTCTGCTGTAATGACAGCTGCTATAACAATTAACCCAAAACAATCATCTTAAGTATATTAAAAATGACCAGTAGTCAAAACCTCTTAAGGAGAATACTGCATTTAATGGTTCAATTATTGCTAATTTATCATACTAAAAACAATAATCAAATTTAATTATAAAATTAAAATTAAGCTTGATAAGTTAAACTCAACTAACTCATATACTCCTGCACCTATTACCCCAACACAGAGAGCCAGACAGGTATCTCAAAATCTGCACACATTTCCCTTATAGCTGCTGTGGTGACAGGATAATTCAGAGGGGTGTGGTAGTCTAAATAAGACCAACCCACCACAGACTTAAACAATACACACCCAGCGTACATAAGAGATGAAAACCAAGGAAAATTACAGACCTTCCGCTGTCCGACAGAAAATTACAAACCAGGCAAAATGTAACTTGCAGCTTTAATTTAAACATCTCCATATGGCTGCAGCCTTATGACCTGAGGTTTGCTCTAATTTCTGAAATACAGCCCCCGTTAGCTAGCTGGCAGGTTTACACTTTCAACAGAAAATATATAAAAAGGTCGAGAAGAACGCAAAAGTTGTCCAGCTATAAACTGTTTTGACAACTATTGTGAAAATGAAGTCAATTTTGTATAAATTTAAGAGAACAGTTAGCTCGTTAGCTGTTGTTAGCTTCATGTGAGTGCTCTACTGCCCCACTCCTTTTACCTTTTTGAGTCCGCTCGCTCAGCAAACAGCATCAACATACAGAAGCAGTTCCAAAATCCAAACCGGGTCAAAACAAACGCTCCAAACTGGCTGAGAAACTTGAAAACCTGCTTCCTGCTGGGAGCTGCCATGGCTGCCTCTCAGCTCTAACCTATCCGCCGACAAGATGCTGAATGAACATCCGGCCAAAATACCATTACGTGTCGAAATAAAAGTACACATCTTTAACTGAGCAGGGTGTTCCTGCAGAACCGGAGACTGCAGTTTCAGGACCGCATTTGTCGGACTCTAGTTTCTGCCATATAAATATATTAGGATACACAACCATCTACGATATTTATATTAATGAAATTATATATAATTATTAATAATACACTGCGGTCTGAAACTGCAGCCTCCCTTACTGCAGGAACTTGTCTTACAATCTATTAGAGGCTATGCCATATTTTAGTAACATTAAGATATTACATTATAATTTGTATTAAATTACTATTAATGCTGCTTTTTTGGTCATTTCTATACTTTATATACGAACTGTATTAGTTTATATGTATTTACTGAACTGATTTTAGTTGCCCTAATTTTTCATCTATGGGGAGTAGAGCTGAGGGAAACTCACACATTTATTCACAATCCTTGTTATTGTTATTGTTTATTATTGTATTGAAGGACATATATATATATACACAGTATATAATCTTCAATCTGTCCCAGTAGTTGTCCTTCTGTCTTGCCTCTCTCCAACCTCTCAAATTTCTGGTTGACTTCTATACTGCAAAGGTCATAGCATATGTTTCCATCTTTATTTGTAGTATTTTGGTGGAAAACAACATTAAAACTACGATTGGATAAAGTTAAATACAATCCTGAAACTGCAGCCTCCGGTACTTCTAATCGCTAGGTGGCGGTGGCGCAAGAAACTAGGTTCCTAGGAATCGCTCCATAAACTGTAGTTTCCGGTACTGTATGGACATACAATTGCTCTAGATGCTGAAGAGGAGTAATCTTTGAATCAAACTACTCCGAGGCTCTTATTTTGAAAAGACGTTCGTTCGCAGGACAAAGGCATCCTCCTATTGGTTGACAGAATGAAGGGGGCTGGACAAGAGATTAAAATGGTTCGACACCGCCATCCACAGGACAAAGCAGATCATCACAGAAACGTTAGAGGTCACTGGAGGAAAATGTGTCTGTAGCTGCTACTTGACCTTATTCCTGTAGGTTCAGCGTTTTAACTTTAGTCAAGCAGTTGTTTATTTCAACTAAAATTAATTAATTTGCGCTGCAAGTAACGATTATTAGGTGGGATTGCTGTTTAGATTTAAACAGTGCCTTTTCATTCACTGGATGATTAAAGGAGTTTATCTAAGCTCATGCACAACAGTTGCAGCCGTTTCCCATAAATCTTTGGGTAGTTGAGTGTGATTCAACTGAATAATGAAATATGGTATGTCAATAAACAATCTTCTTATTATGACATATCATTTTGTGTCAAAAACACTCAACAACCTGGTAATCACTCGGACATGATGCTTAGCATTGGTTGTCCTTCTGGAAGTTTCTCCCATCCCCACACTCTCTGGAGCTCAGCCAGAATGATCAGGTTCTTGGTCACTTCTCTTTCTTGGCTGAGAAGCCGCATGTTCTATAGTTGTTATAGCTAATTGTTATTGTTATTACTCATTTATTTATGTATTTATTTATTGTATATAACCTATAGGAAAATAGAGAAAAATGCCCATAACCAGTAAATCCTAAGAAATCATTGATTAGGCATGAACATTTTTCTACATTAATTTCATTATAAAATATATACTTACTGCAAGTTTGTAACTCTATACATGATAACCTATACTTTTTCAAAGCCTTCAGCACAATATCATAATAACTATTCTGGTAAAGAAATACAAATCTTGTTATCATTTTAAAAATGAAGAATATTATATGTATATGTATCATTTATGTGTAATTGTAGAATGTAAACTCAACAGATTGTTAAACCTCTAAAGTTTAACAATCTGTTAAATTCTTTAATTCAATTTCAAAATTATTGTTGATGAATTTTCTGTCCATACACTAATCAATAAATTCTTTCAGCCCTTCTGTGAGTTTAAAAAAAGTCTCAGACTCACCAGTGTCATTGAGACAATTTCTTGCAAATGGCTGCAATTTAATGCAACAGTTATTTTCTGGCAATGAAAGTGTTTTTCATCAGGTGCTCGGTGATGATCAGGGGCGTCTCCACACTGCTGTTAATCCACCGTGACGTGTATGAGGTTAATCTTGAGTGGATGAGACTAACCCAGATCCTGAAAATGGCTTACTGTGAGTCCTGCTGAAGGTTTAGTTAAGGATCAGTAGCTTGTCATGTCTCAGATGAAATGTCAGGTGGGGATGACAGGCACAGAATAGCGGTTTTCATAAAACTTATTAAAACTTCAGATCGGATGGAGAAAGTTCTTTGTTCCAGACTTGAGTCCAACCCCCAGCTACATCATCATCATCATCATCATCATCATCAACACTTTAAATGACAGTGTGGGTTTTTGGTTCATATTCGACGAGCCACTGTGATGAAGTCAATCTGTTTTCAGAGACAGAAAACGCCTCAGATTACACTGAAAGAAACACCTTCAGTATCAAGTGGAAAATATCTGCAGTGCTGAACAGAATACAGAATGTGCTGCGATAATACTGAACAAGCATATACTGTATGTATCTATGCAGTTTTTAAAACCTTAACAAAAAAATGAAAGCTGTAAATGTCAAGAGCCGAAAATACAACCAGACTTTGCACAAAAACAAATTCATTCACAAAAACATGAGCATCAGTCGTGTTGTGTAGAATGACGTTAGATGACTAAGAGTAACTGATTGGATAGACTGAAAGATTAAAGTATATAATCAAATCAGTGATGAAGACTTGGCCTCCTTCCTTTTGATGCAAGGCCTGATGCTCATGATGTACAGTAAAAAACACACAATGAACCCACCTCTAATATTGTCTTATAAGATAATATTCGTTTTCTCTGCCTATGTATACTAAAGCTACATATTTGCAAAGTTAAAATACTATTACAAGTGCTGGAATAACTTGCTTTGATTGACTACTGATGCAACATTGATGAAAAGTAACTGAGAAGCAATGCATAGATACAACCGATCCCACTATTTCGTAATTTGGCATGTGTACCACAGTCAGTAACAGATGATGTGGCGTTCACGCATCCATCATTTCTATTTCAGTGTCTCACTTTCTCCGCCGTGCTGTCTGCAGATCTATAAGGATCTGTGCCTTCGTCCCTTCCTCCTTCCTGTTCAGGGGTTACGGCACCTGATTGTTTAATCTCATCACGGGGGATTGGTGACATCAGGCCCAATCCTGTGCCGACCTCTCCCAAAAGCCAGCAGCCAGGGATCAGCTGGGATGAAGAGCAGTGGGACAGCACGGATCAGTCAGTGTGGAGAAGCGACAGGACTAGAGGAAGGCAAACAGTCGATGAGCTCTTAGGAGCCAACACCTTTTCTCAGATTGTTGGCGATCTTGACATTCAACAGGTAACGACTCATCATTGAGACATTTATCTCTGTTGGATTTATATCTATTTTGACACTGAAATATTTTAATACAAACAGTGGATGATATTGACCTAAAAGAAACAGGTTATAGCATTTTCACAAGAGTACATTTTGTACATTTTTAGGCATTTGTTGGGATATTTAACACTTTTCAAAACAAGGATCTTGGTTTCTTCTTGCAGCCAAGATGGCTCGGGATATGTCAGATAAGGAAATCCTGAAAATGGAGCTGGAACAATTGAAGAAGGAAGTTAGTACAGCCAGGACACCAGTAAGTGAATAATCTCTCTCTCTCTCTCTCTCTCTCTCTCTCTCTCCTACCCAATTTCATATTTTCTTGCCATCAATTGTGAAAAACCTCATCTTTAATTTAAGGTACCAAAAACCTCTTGTAAACAATATGGGGAAGATAAATGCTCAGTGAATTTTTAGCATGTATGTTTAAATGTGTCCCTGAGTGTGTGTGTGTGTGTGTGTGTGTGTGTGTGTGTGTGTGTGTATGTGTGTGTGTGTGTGTTTGTTTGAAAGTGCTCACATTTGATTTCATCTCTCCTCTGAACAACAGGTGAGTGCAAACTGCGCAGACACGATCACTTTCGTTGAAGGACTGCTACCGAATGACCCGCTGATTAAGGGAGTTCCAGATGACAAGAACCCCTACAAGGGAGACAAGGGAGGCTGCATAATAACATAGCACACGTACATCCAGGGGAAAGTCATGCGTTTTTTTTTTTAATGGGAGCTTGTGACATTGCTGTAATATTCCTGTAGAAATTCTAATAGATAAAATGTACAGTAGAAAGAAAACTCAGATCTGTAATGTTACTGCGACCAGGACAGAGACCCTTTTCCATCACTGGATTACTGTACGTATCTGTTGATATAAAAATGTTTGTCAATTTGTAATTAAATGCAAATAGCTGTATAAAGCTTTACCTTGACCTGGCTGCTCTGATTATTGATATAGATTAGTAAATCTCTCTTTTACTGCTCTCCTATTGCACTTTCACCTCATTTTATTGTATTAGTTAATATCAAATAGGGGTGAACTATATATTTTTTTATTTCCAACATCTGACAGTAAATCAGCATAAGTCAACTTGACGCTCACCTGTGTTACTAGACAAAGCAGGGCAAAGTCACTGGAGTCGTGCAGCTACTGCTTAGTCTAATCTTAATAGGATTTCTGTGCTGCGCCACAGTCGGTCACTGTTGACACAGAGCTGCTTCCTGTATCAAAGACTTTAAGCTTATTCCTGCCGCTTCAATCCCGGCTTCCACTTCCAGCTCTCCATCCAATTAGTGTCATTTTTCAATCTGGGAAACAACAAATACACATCATTTGTTCAACACTGGCAACACAACTATTGGTATGAATGTAAAAATATACAAAGAGAAACAAATGGTAACTCATGCTGCATTAAACCTTTCAGTCCAATTACCTTAGGCAGCACATACTGTATCAGCACCTTTGTGCAACTTAACCTCTTCCCTAGTATATAGTGACCCACTTATCATTTAAAGGGCTATGGTGATATCAGTGTTTTGCTTCAAACTTAAAGTTTAAGCCTGACTTAACGCAGAGGCCAAAACAACCTCTAAACTTTGAGCTCCCTGCTTCAGTTAAAGGGCAAAGGACGTTGCAGCACTGGAGCTGGTGAGTGCAGATTACACATCAGAGTGAAGTAATCTGCTTTTCGTAAAATACGCAAAATAACATACCTCTTGAACAATTATTGATATAAGTATAAATGAAGATAATAAAAATAGTCATGTATAACTGGTAAACTGTAATTATTGGCCCATTTATGGATTAAATGAATCTAAATGGCTTTAATTTACAAGATCACTGCGGTGGAGAAGACCATTGGATTTTATTATCACATATAATCTAAATGTGTCTAAATGTCAGACCTCTCTCACAGTGGATATTATGACCTGTTAAACACAGTTGTAACTAATAACATTACTAATGTCCTACTGTATTTCATTCAGGAGGAACAGGACGGGAACACTTAAACGGAACAGAGCCATATTAGTTACAGTTACAGTATGTCACATCTTCAACGAGCCCAGTTTGAACTATTTTAAGTTTAATTTTGGGTGAATTTCATGTTCAATGTGTCCAGCATAACGGCTTGTTGCTTTGTTGTGGTTCACGTTATCTGTAGCTGCAGATTAAATCTATAGCTCAAAGTCAACTGAAGTAATGTATAACTGGAGTTTAAAGTCCATGCATGGATTACATGAAATTATAGCGCATTAAAAAAACCTGTTATCACACAGATCACAAGATATTTACGTTTAAAAAAAAAAAAAAAAAATCCTTTTTCAGAAGAAATATATTGTTGGTGTAGTTGACCGGTGCCTCCAGAGTGATTTTAATGATTTTCACATGTTTGGATTTCTTGCATTTTTTTAAACAGTCCCCAAGGACAACAACTGAGTGTTTGTTATCAGACCTGGAATGCTGAAACTCAGTGATTTGGCTCAGCTAGACTGTTGTAAAGACATAAAAGTGGACACTGCGTGTATAGTCAAGGATGACTTTTACATGGTGTATTCTTTATCTAAATTGCCTTATCAGATAAGAACAATTGAGGATATATCTAATCTAACTAGGTTTCCTATAAATATATTAATATATATTCATACTACATGCAGGATGAAAACAAAATGTTTTGTAACCTTTTAGATTACAACATTAGTGTGAATTCTAGTCATCTGCAAAGTTTATTTACTTATTTAATAAAACCATTGACTTTGAAATATTACACAGACCCTTACGCAGTTTATGCTTATAGAGGAGAGCATCTATTAGAATTTCTTTAAAAACAAGTGAAACATTGAAAAGTCATCACATCATTTGGTGACATCAATCCACCAGCTACAACATTACTGCAAATGTAAATATCCAAATATACCAAGACGTTTTTAGACGTATTATGTATATGTAACTGTACAGCAGCTGGCACACCATTATTGTGATCTGTGCACTGTCATCGCTGGAGAAAATGGGTCTTTCAGCACTTTATCTTTATTACTCGTCATAACATGAATAGTTTTACGTATAAAACTCCTGCCCCTCTCCTGCAGACCTTTGGCACTCGACGTAATAAAAGCGGTCTTTTGAGGAGAACGATGTTCAGACACACTGCTGCCTGCTGCTGCGAACACTCTGCTCCAGAAAAGACACCAGTCACAGTGATTTGATCGTCTCCACAATGTGGCTCTTGATTTTCTTAGTCTGGTTGGTTATATGGGCTGGTGGTACATACTGGTACCTGTTTGGGAAACCGAGCCCTTTCTCCCTGGAGTCAGTGAGACCTCCAGGACCTCGTGAGTTTGATCAGAAGAAGCGGGACAAAGTCATCAAGCAAGGTAAAATTATAGCAGTCGAAAATGCCTGTGTGCAGCATCACGATCAATTGGCAATGTGATGCAATGCTTTCATAAAGAAGTATATTTTCTACCAGGTGATGAGCTCTGTGGATATTCAGTTTAACAAGATACAAAACAACTGAAAACAATTATCCACTTACATGTCCATATGAGTTTTATATATCAACTCCAGCCAGCAAAGCACCAATGCTGCCAAGAAAGAGGAAAAACTAAAAACAAAAAATAAGACTAACTTTAAAAAAATTGAAAAATTAAAACAGCAAAAGAAAAAACAGCAACATTCCAGCTACTAACTGTGTAATAGTTGAAATTCTGTAGCAATATTAAGAGTAAGAGCTTCAGTATGAGAACCCTAACCAAACCTGATTTATTTTTTCACATCACCACTACACTACAATCATGTTGGTAGGTTCCTGAAATTAGAACATCTATATAGAGCAGAGCCAATATTCATGTTATCATTGCACTTGTGCTTTTCATCCTATGATGTATAAGTCAAAACATGCACTGTGAAAAAAGGTCAATTGGGTCAATTCCATTTTATTTTGTGAACATTTCTGGTGAAATTTCACCAGTTTTACAGGAGGTTTTGCGGCTCCTATAAACTCTGTAAGTTTTAAACTGTTTGTATAAATTAAACAAATGAGACATAACATGCTAACTGAAGTTTAGAGGTGTTGGTAGGCTGGTTTTCTTTACTTTTGCACTGAGATTTCCCATTCCAAGTCTTTATGCTAAGCTAATGCTAAACTAATCCTCATATATTTAAAACCTTTACACTGCAATCAACATGGCATGACACCAATTAAAATTAGTCTTATGAACTGTCATAATTAAAGCCAGAGGAAAAAAAGTAGTAGATGAACAATTAGCTCAACATGTATAAAACTAGGCTCTAGAATATATTCTTCAAATTATAATGTAAATAAAACCAACTCACTCTAGGTTTTACAACCTCTGAGTTGTGCTGATACAGTTTTATCTAAATCACCTGTTTGATG
Organism: Seriola aureovittata; assembly: GCF_021018895.1. NCBI lineage: Eukaryota > Metazoa > Chordata > Actinopteri > Carangiformes > Carangidae > Seriola > Seriola aureovittata. Next base: position 15,772,189 of record NC_079384.1, on the reverse strand, counting down.
TGTCATCAGTCAGAGTTTAAATTAGCAGTACAGTAATTGTTTTTCATGTATGTGTTTTTATCTTAATTAGATTATGACCTGATGACTATGTTAGCAGTTTAATCTACAGTTTATTGCCAACATGGGAACACAGACACGGGAGAGGTGTGCAGTGCAACCTTCAGACTGAATTATGTAACCCAATTATGCAACACATGCAACACATGTCTCAGTTTCAGCAGTTGGTCGTGATAACATTTTCAATGTCTTTGCATTAAAACTATATGAACTAGAGAGATAAATCTGACCATGTTAACATCAGTTCTGTATGTTTCCGTTCAGGTTTCACGCTTGACAAGGTGCCTCAGAATCTGGATGTCATCGTCATCGGTAGTGGTATCGGTGGCCTGACAGCTGGAGCCACACTGGCCAAAGCCGGGAAGAAGGTCCTGGTGCTGGAACAACACGACCAGGCGGGAGGCTGCTGCCACACCTTCATAGAGAAAGGCTTTGAGTTTGATGTTGGTAAGAAGACTTGTGATGTATGCAATTGGCACCTTCAGATACTTATGTCTTAAAGGGGCAGTATGATTTTTTTTCAACCTTGAATGGGAATAATGTCTAGAATTTGTTGCAAATACATGTTTGGTTAAATTTGGATTCAATTTGTTAAACTGAATGAATCTGACACAACAATAACAGGTCGTCACTGCAATTGAGGAAAACAATCTTGTTTAATCAAATAGATATTTGCTGTTTCAGGGGCCTGTATGAGCTGTTATCAGGGGGCCTACCATGTCTAGCAGCACAACACAGCAGTTATATGTGTTCAAGGTGTAAACTGATGAGGCACAGTAGTAAGTAAAGTTTCTGAACCACCAACTGTGCACAAGGGTGTGGCAACATCGTATGAATGAACATTTTCTGAATGCATAGAACGGCTTTCTCAGGTGTTGTAGTTAGCACAGGACATTCAATACAATATGGCAGCACCTTAATCTAGAGAAACATGGATGTAGCGTGTCATTTACACACTTTCAGAGGGGGTGTTTTGAAGCTTCTGGTTGGGATTACCAGCTGGAGAAAAAAAAAAAGAGAATACCAGGCTGAGACTAGGGCTGCAAATAATGATTATTTTCGATTATCCAACATCTGTCAACCATTTAATAAAATGTCAAAAAATTCACAATTTCCAAAGGCTCAAGATGACATCTTCAGACTCACACTTCCTTATTTTTCAAAGGTTAAGACAAGACCTTGTGGAAGAAAAGGAGTAGTTATTTATTTTCAGGAGAACGTTTTAGAGCATATTTAGAGCCAGCAACACCCAGCCATGAAGGAACTGAAGATTAAGGCACTTTTGCTTTGCCCCTCAGTTGAGGTGGTTGATGCTTGGGCAGCCCTGATTGAGAGGCTGCATTTACAAGAGACTGTAAACACAACAATATAGATGCTGTAAAGACTAGACCTATCCCTGGTGTGACTTTCAAGAAGATATCAATGCCACTGTTCCTTTAGAAGCTACAGGAAATAACTTTGCACTCTTTCTTCTTCAGGGCTTCACTACATTGGTCAGGTCCACGAGAACAGTCTGTTGCGAATCGCCTTCGACCAGATCTCCGAGGGCCAGCTGGAGTTCCAGGAGCTGAATCAGCATTTCGATACCATTCACATCGGCCTGGGCGACGAAAAACGAGAGTACACCATGTTCTCTGGTAAAACTGAGATGAAGGCCCATCTGCTGAAGCAATTCCCCGATGACACTGAGGCCATCGAGACATTCTTCAAAATCATGAAGGTACTGAGGGCAAGTGGACACATATTTCACCCTGTCACCTGTCCCCAAAATGCAAACTCTAAATCTAAAACCCTTTCAAACTTCCTCCAAATTCCAACAGGTCTCAGCTAGGAAGACACACTATCTGGCAACTTTAAAGCTGATCCCTCAGTGGGTGTCTTTATTCCTGCTAAAGTCGGGCATCGCAAACCTCTGCTCCCCAGTCTTCCGCCTGACCGGCACGTGTGCAACAGATTTGGTGAACACCCTGACCAGCAACAAGGATCTCCATGTCATCTTCTCTTACCTTTTCTATGGTGGGTCTGCAAAAATGTAACTACAGCGGCTTTTGGTATTCTACTCAAATCTTCAGACAGTGGATTGAGGTCAGATGTTATGTACAGGTCGGACGGGTCCCTCACTATGGCACTATGGATGGGAACACCTTAAAATGAACAGACACTGAGTCAGCACCCTGATCTCTTAGTCAATAGGAACATATCACTGTCCTAGCACTTTATGTGTTTCATGCGGCTAAATTATAAATGTTGAGGAGACACAGAATTCATGCTGGATCTAAACTCTTAATAGATCTTAGTTATTACCCAGTAACATGAACTGAACTTAATAAATAGCAAAGTCCTTACTCTGTACTTCTTCTTCAGGTGTACCTCCAAGAGACTCCAGCATTCTGATCAATGCCCTCCTGATTCATCACTACAAACGAGGCGCCTACTACCCTAAAGGTGGTGCCAGTGAAATCGCCTTCCACATCATCCGCACAATTCAGAAATATGGAGGAAACTGTCTGGTCAGAGCTCCCGTCACCCAGATCCTGGTTAATGAGGAGGGAACAGCTTATGGTGAGAACTGAATCCAGCAGCTCGTTTTTTCACCTGTTAAAGGTAAGACGCTCTCCGGGTAACTGACTGGAAAGCTTCCCTTTTTTTGTGTGGCCTGTGACAGGTGTGAAAGTAAGGAGAGGTCAGGAGGAAGTGGAGGTTCATGCACCTGTGGTCGTCTCAAACTGTGGCATCTTCACCACCTTCCAGAAACTTCTTCCACCTGAGATTCAAATCAAACATGGTGAGCAACACAACTATAATGTCTTACCCGAATGGACAGATTCTCAAAAATATCATAAATTCATTTGTAAAATCAGTCAAGATGCTGCAAGGTGATTCTACACTCTCCCATATTATAGATATCCAGGAGAGACTGAACATGATGAAACATGCCAGAGGATCGTTCTTGGTCTTCTCTGGCTTTGATGGAACTGAGGAGGAGTTGGGCCTCGAGTCCACTAACTTCTGGCTGTTCAAGAACAACGATATGGACAAGTCGTAAGTATGCAGGGCAGTGATGACACTGAATAGGGATATAGCATTTAGAAACCACAAGGGAGCGCTACTGTATAAGCAATGATGATACAATGAACTCACAGAGGCAAAACTGACTCCTCAGTGAAGGCCTGCCACCACGAACATGAACACATTTATCATTTTTCTAGTGGCTCAACTTTTATTTACTCCAGAAGAAAAAAAACACATTTTACATAAAAAGACATAATGTATATTATGTGGCTTATTCAACTATCAAGATAGTAATTCCCTATTCGTCCTCTAGATGGAGTAAAGGATCAGTCTGGTTAGAGCTGCCGAATGTAAATACCATGCTGATGGATTCTTTAATGTTGCTGATAAAGCTTTGATTTAAGGATGATGATCTAAATTTGACTTTTTTTTTATTTTTTTTAGGATGGATGACTTCTTTGCATTGAGCAAAGAGGAAGCACCAGATAACATTCCCATGATGTTCATCACAATCCCGTCTTCCAAAGATCCAGAGGCCAAAATAAGACACCCAGGTACAAACAAAATCCAATACTTTTTCCACAATAATAACACATTATGATAAAAACAAAGGATATGCTAAAAGTAAAATTAAGGGTTTTATAAATATAAATGTTGTAAAGCTGCACTGCTACCAGAATATCATCTTATCTTTGTTTATTTTAATATGATCTGATTTCATGTTCCCAGGAAAATGTTGCATGACGATACTGACCATGGTGAAGTATGAATGGTTTGAGGAATGGAAGGACACCACTGTGCGCAAAAGGGGTGATGAATACTACAACTACAAAATGAGATTTGCAAAGAACCTCTTTGACTGGGCCTGCACTTTGTTCCCTAAAATCAGAGACAAGGTAGATGTGACCAGATTTTTTAAGTATGTTTCTATTGTCTTAGCATGCACATTAATACGACCTTTAATTTTATAAAACAACAACAAAAAGATCAATTTGTCGTTGTGTTGACTTGCTTTCCAGCTGGTTTTCCAGGACGTGGCAACCCCGCTGACCAACACACACTACCTGGGTGCCCAGCGTGGAGCCATGTACTCTGCTGAGCACAACCTGGACCGTTTCCATGCTGAGGCTGTGGCGAGGAACAGGTGCAACACCCCCGTCAAAAACCTCTACATCTCAGGTGTGAACATTTTCACAAACTATTGTCAAAGGATTTTATGTTAAAATTTTCTCTAAGCATAGTCAGCCCTTTGTGGTTTGCAATTGAAGGTTTCGCAGGCATAGAAATGTCTCAGCAAGCCCTCGGATTGATTTACTTAAGGTGGGAAGGTTCATAACATTATGAAATGCGATATGTTTCATACTAAACTAGCCAGTTTTTGCTTTTAATTAAGTGGCAGAGTTAAAAACCTTCAGACATAACTGTAGGAAGGCCGCTAAGCAGAGGAAATTGTATTATTTTTAAAGCTTGTGAAGAAAATCACAGTCTAGATGGAAACACAGACAAGAATCTGCGTCCAGACTCCAGCTAGTCTCGTCTCATCCAGCAACTTGTATGTATCTCTCTGTTCCAGGACAAGACGTGTTCAGCTGTGGGATAGCAGGGGCTCTACACGGCGGACTCCTCTGCGCGTCTGCGGTGTTAGATCACATTGTCTACATCGACTTGCTCCTCCTCAAGAAGAAGCTGAAGAGGAGGAAAGCCAAAGAGCTGGCCCAGCTGGCTCAGAAGAAACTGCAGTGAGCACGCTCTGTACTTCCCCTGCAGGACATTAGTGGAACTGCAAAAACCTGGTGGAAAAGGACCCTTGATTATTGTGGGGAGACTTAGAGGAACACACCACCACTGTGTCTACACATATTTATGCTCATAGTTCCTTTTACTGACAGTTCGAAGGAACAGATGCAATGTCCCTTTTGTCTTGAAAGGATGTAATCTAACTACGTGAACACTGTTTCAAAGCTGCAACAGCCGCCATGCCATCCTCATGGTGGATTGCACTGTCTAGTCTTAAGCAACTAGCATAATAAAGTACAGAGGGCTGGTTCACTCATTAAAAGGTGAACCACTCATTGAGGTTGCCCTTGAGAAGGTACCTATATACAGAAGTTAGAAGTAAATGAATTGTACCATTTTCTATACTTAATTGCCCACTTTAACTCTGATGATATGTTTAGCCTACTGTTTACTTGGGTATAATGTATAACATATAATAAGATTTCAGATTTTTTATTATTATGATCATGTGCACATAAACATAAATCATTGGGAAAAAGCTTTTTCTTTACTTTTATTATCTTATTTACTGATCTATGTAAAATACTATTGCTCAATTTTTTTGTATTTGTATTTAGGTCTATTATGATCTTCAACAATTTTGCAGTATTATGCTATGTAAGCTTAATCTAAAACTATGAAATATCAACAAATGCTTTATCATTAGCATAGTTATATAAAGAACTAAATGCTTTGATTTTTAAGTTTTTGTATGTACAGATGTTTTTTCTTAATGTTGAGCATATCTTTTTACTTACTTTTTGTAACCACTGCAGCACTGTGCTGCCCCCCCCCCCCCCCCCCCGAATAAACTTAATAAACCATATTAAACTTTCACACGCATTAAAATGCTTAATTCGGTTTAATGGTGTTAAAACTGACAGAGAACTTCAGTATATAACAATGTAAAAAATTACACAAACATGATAAACTGTGTGTAATGACTTTCATGAATTGTCTCTCTTTTAACAATACTACTGACAGCAAACAGGAAATCATTATTATTAAAAAACATCAGTAGAAGCCTAAACTTATTGATATGATCATGATTATGTATAAACTATTAGTAATCTTCCAAGAGTGATCATCTTATAGTATCAGATGTAATGGGTGATTATTTACGTATCACTTACTGGTGAAGTGACACTGTAAAGCCCCCTCCTGGAATTAGTTCCCACCTATGTTGTTCTGACCTGACTTATAACCCCAGTGTTGTTTGGGTAACTTCTGAAATCAAACGTATGGGGGGAAACCTCAGACTTCCTGCACTAAGTGAACATTTCCTCAGTAAACGGTTGGCAGATTGGCTGACAAACTGTGGCCTGTTGGAGACGACCGGGGGGATCCGAAGAGAAGAATGCCCCTTCTGTCCAGGCAGCCGGTGGGATGCCAGTACCTCTCTCTCTCTGTTAACCTCCATCCCTCTGCTGCACAAACCCAGGGAAAGCTCTGACAGTCACTGCCTCTTGGTGAACATGTTCGCTACTCTCACCATTTTTTCTTTCAATACTTGAGAATAAAAAAGGCCAAACTTTAAGGAAGCAAGTTTAAGGAATGAGGAGAGAACTGGGAGGGAGAGAAGTTAATTATACTGACTTTGCCTTGCTGGAAGTTCAGCAGGCCATAACATATAATTACCATGGCATGATAAAGTGCACAACTTCACCAGAAATAAACGTGACATCTTTAGTAACTCTTACTTTCCTGCGTTGTGCTCTGACTGACTCACAAAGTTATAAACAGATCCACGTAAACTCAGGTTAACCACCATTTGAGTAAAGAATAAAATCAACCCATCGTTTTTAGCCATGCTCATGGCGTGGCTATAGGGATGGTCATGTTGGTTAATAACTCCACCACTCTAGTCCAAGCTGAAATATCTCAATAACTATTGGAAATGTCGAAACAAAACTATTGGATGGATTTCCATGAAATTTGCTTCAGCCATTCATGCCCCCCCCCCCCCCCCCCCACCTGATGAATTGTAACTTTGATGATCTTCTAACTTTTCATTTGTTCTCATCTCATCATCCTCTACTTAACTTTGTGTTTAGCTTTAATTAGCAAATGTTAGCATGCTAAAATGCTAAATTATGAGGATGATGGTTAACATCATGGTATAATAATAATACATCTGCATAAACAGCAGTATGTTAGCGCGCATACTTTATAAAGTGTTATAAATATGAGTGATGACGTTATTAATGGTTAATGACTCACTAAACAAAACTTTATAGATCAGTAAAAAGATATTTGTAAGAACAACATTCTGATTGGAGGTTCAGGTTGTAGAAGATACATCTGTCTGCCTCCATTAGTGCTTGCATCATAAGTGGTGAGGTTAATAACCTTCTTACTATTATGATTGACTTACGTACTGTTTAATTAAATATTCATATATATAAAAAAGACAAAGTCCTTATACCAGATGTGGGTGTTCACCAATGGATTTTTTTCTCACAACCTGGCAACCTAAATTGTTCTCGTTAACAGCTTGTTACTTATCTATAAACCATTACTTTTATTATCATCCATCTCATCAGACTACAGCTAGTGTGTGTGGGTACTTGCTCTTTTAGGTTTTATGGTTTTATTTTCATTGATGATGATACTGGTATTTATTGTGTTTGTTTCTTGGCAAGATTATGTCGTCTAGCCTCCTTTTGCAACTTTTAGTGAAATTTATTTTTACAGTTGTGTTTTATTTGTTGTCTTCCTTCTTGCAATGTCATGTTACCACTTATAAACCCTTTTTACACTGTGTCTTACTGAAAAGTGGTAACTGTATTTATTTTAAAAGAAATAGTGATTCATCTTGCTAATTTGTGATAGTAGTTTCAGTTCCTTAATGATCACTGAATAGAGGGAACAGTTGCATTACTAGCCGTAGAAAATCATCATCACGTGTGTTTGCCATTTGTAGACTGATTTTAAAACATTTAATCTCATCAATGACAAAAAGTTGTTCTATGAAACTGCAGTAAATACAGAGAGCAGAAACTGAAGAGAAAATCTCATTTTACTCAGAAAGACATCAACGTTTTTGATAGAAAAGCAAGTCCAAAGAGGCAGATTTGAGGAGGAATCTAAGTTTTTCTTGACCTGTTCAAGCACCACCTCAACCCCCTTTCTCCTTTTTCCTCTAACAGGCGGCTCCCACATGTTTAGACATGCTCTTACATCAGGAGAGGCCCACAGGGTCGGATCTCAACAACAGCAGTCCACTCTTTTGACTGTGTCGAACCACTCTCCCTTACACTCGCTACCAAACAGATGCACACTTTTAAGTGAACTTATTGCTGCAGAGGCTGTGGTTCAATGCTAACCCCACAACACTGGCACCTGAGACCTTTTATTTACACAAAGCAAACAGTAAAGTGGCTAACACCGCGGCGGCTGCATTGGCTCAGAGAGTACTCATGTTGCTGGGCTCTCGCTTCTGCCTTTCCGCCAGCTTTCCCTCTTTTCCAGATGTTGGAGCTCCTCCCTGCTGGTCTGCTGCAGCCTCCCACAGCTTGAACCCAGCCAACAGCAACAGCTGCTACCAATCTGAAGACTCTCATAAGAAAGTTTCAGACGACCCAGATGAGAGGAAGGCCCAGTCTGAAGATAGCACCCAGGATCAGACTGGGCTTACGAGGATGAGCAGAAAACACCACAAGCTGTTTGTAAGGGTCACCCTTAACTAACTACCATCATTTGGTGATGTTTGATGCCCTTGATAGGTGAAAACTTTCAAACTGACTTTAAATTTCCCCTTGAGGCAGATGTACAAATTTATGTTTGCACAGGAAAGAGAAAAAAAGGATCTGTTCCTCTTCACTAAATAGACCTGTAGCTGTTTTCAGGCTCTGCACAGATAACAGACCTATTCTCCAATGTCTGCTGAGAGCTGCTGCTGCTGGTTCGGGCCAACTTTCTGGTGAGCTAAATGGAAAATCCAAGGAAAATGGCAGCTTCCCCAGTTCTCGCCTCTCTCTTCTATGATCTGAAACACAACTGCTTTGCTCAAGTCCACATGTCTGCATACTTAAAAGCTCAGACCAGCGGTCGTACATTATGTGTAGGTTAGTTCTGCATTCTCTGCTCACCTCATTGTTACATGCCACAGTTTCAGTTTGAGCTGAAACAATTAGCGAAAGAGAGAAAAACAATAGCCAAATACTTGATAATCAGCTGTTACAGCAGTTTCTCAAACAAAAATGACATACTCTGGTGAAATCAGCAGCCTGCTGTGGCTAAAAACTATGCTACAAGAGCACTAAAATTGGGGGCCGGACTAAACGATGATTTGAAACTCACCATAAAGCTTCATAAAGCTGAGCAGAGCTGCAGAATCAGGATTTAATTCACTATGAACCATCCCTTCACTGTTTTCACTTCATTTTATAAAGTGTTTATAAGTTATGTCATTTTATACGTTATTATTATAAACATATAGATTACAGCTGCTTTAACTATAAAATATAATGGACAGGCTAAATGATAAAGAAAATAATCGCTGGTTGCAGCCGTAGTTTCTGTGCTCCCAGGTGAAATCAACAACATGCTAGTGAGCTCCTCATCTTCACCACACCCTTGTGTTCAGAGAAAGCTGAACATAATATGCTTGCACACATATTTTGAAGCACTTCGTTGATAGTTGATAGTTGATACTTTCTGTGGATTTACTATCCTACAGCAATCGTGATATTATCATCGCTTCTTCTCAGCCTATCGAATAAAAAGTGTCTAAAGAATCTGTCCTGGCAGGCCTCTACTTTCCCTTTTCAGCTGGTTAATATTTCCTGTGTGGCTGTTGTGCACATTTGATTGTAAATTATGCTGCATTTTGGAGTCTGGATGAGAGAGAGAGAGAGAGAGAGAGAGAGAGAGAGAGAGAGAGAGAGGAGAGTGGAGAGGACAGGAGGCAGGAATAGGGAGGCCCAGAAAAAGGAGAACATTCAGAGCTTTGTAAAGCAGTACCATGTCTTCTCATATACAAGCCATAATAAGTATTCACTCAGTCTGCTGCTACAGTCAAGCTCCTGCTCCATTGTGAATCATGAATATAGAGAAAGTGCACTCCACCTACAACAAACAGCTGACCTCCAGATTTTCTTTAGGGATCCCAACAAAGGCAAGAAGATCCGAACGCAACCTCCACGTTTCTATCCATCTATTTGAAGCAGTGCAGCAAAGTGAATGAGAGGGAGAGACACATCGCTGTAGAGAAAACAAAAGTAATCACTACCTGCTAAACCACAAAACCACAACACTCTATTATGTGATCATAGTTTGCAGAGTTTCAGAGCTGTCCTAAGGATCTCTGGCTTTAATCCACTACTGGCAGTGTTAGGTGCTTGTCAGGTTGAGAATTTGGGAATGTTACAAATAAATAATTACAGTGGAGAAGCTGTTAATAACGAAAGAGTTTGTTAGAGTTAAGAATGCACTCTTTAATTCAATGCGGTAGAAACCCACGTTAATACTAATAATAATGACCCTGTGCTTGAATGAAAGAGTTAATCTCTTTGCTCTTTCACACCCATCTGCACTATGTGACTGAGGCTCCTCCTTCCAGCGGATGCTTCAGACATGACCCAGAGTGTCACATTTCAACGATTCGTCTTGAAGTTTCTCCCACCCACCACCACCACCACCACCTCCTCTTTCCCCATCAAATGAGCCCACCCTCCACTGAGTAATCCTCATCACAGAAACGCATCCGCATTCGTCATCTGCTCTGTGTTTACATGTTGTGCCAGGTTGTGAAGTTGGGGTGAGCCTAATGAAGGAGGCAGTATGCACTAGAGGGGGCTCTTCTGTGGGTGCGATCCCAGCCAACACTCACAGGGAGATGACTCCTCAACACATGACGTGGATACAGAAAGTATACTGTAGTTTTCATGTGGCGTTTGGCCTTATCCGAATCAAGACTTATGGATAGAAAGTGTTAAACGCTATACAGACTAAAAATAAACATGACTTAACATGATTAACCACAACAAAAGAAGCTCATTTTCTGTGCATCCTCTTTACTCTGGTTAACTGTTCAAGATGTCTCCTCAAGCCCGGTTTTACCGCATGCTTTTTCCACATTTTGCAAAGTGTTACACAGTTTGCAGAGACACGCTTAGGCCTTGATCTTTGCAAACTGACTATTTACTTTTCCACTTAACACAGATATGAGAAACATTTGGCCAGAAGGTGGCATACTCAATTTCTTCATGGATTCTTAATATCCTTTACTTATTTGATACTTTGTGAACATGATGTCAAAATTTCCTGAGTTAACTAAACTTGTGAACAGGATATATCGTCCCATGATCACTGGATTTCCCACTTTTCCCACTTTATCACTAGTATTTCCTCTGAGAGAAACAAACACGCGGGCACGGTCTAGGATGTCATCTGTTGCCTCTCAGCTCCGGTCTCCAGCTGACTGACACTAATTCTTTGGTCCTGATCTCCTGTGAAATCTCAAGTGCAGGCTTTGCTCTCCCATAGGGAGGGGCTGTTTTCTCTGGCCTCTGCTCACTGGCTCCAGGTCTGAGGGCAAGGCCTCACAGTGTGATGATCCCAGAGGGGTCGTACCTATATGTTTTTACTCTGAGACCATGGTGGCAGAATGACCTTTCAGTTTAGACAACATCTGAAAGGATCCAGGTGGAAAATATAGGGAAGTGTCATCATTCTCTTCATTATACCTGATAATACAACGTTTTCCTAAAGGACTGTCAACATTTTAAAGCAGCCATTTTCAGCTCTGTCCTGAACGTGAGATAAAGAATGAGGAAAGACTGGAGGTTATTGTTACTGACGAGATGTTCTGGCTTGGTGATTCATCCTCTCTGAACTCAAATGTCTGGTCTTCCAGCAGTCTGAGTGTGATTAAACTGTCCCAGTGAAACTACTGTGCCACAAACAAAGACATCCCTCAGACCACAATGAGAGACTCCACCTTTAGCCTTCTGGTCTGAGAGTTTTTTTCTACAGAGAAAGCTGCCAGTCTGAGCCTGCTTTATGTCCCTCAGTCAAATGAGTGCCTATATTTTTGCACATATTTGGCATTTTAGATTTTCATACTTTTCTGCATTTGATGGCGTTTTTCTTTGTATTATAACTGGAAAATGTGAAGCCCTTTGCCACAGTTTTTTTCTTGATTCTTGAGCTACTTAGTTTTTTTTTTTTTTATTTCCACATAGCACAACAGCATAAGAGAGTGCCAAAAAAGCACGGTAGCAAATAATGTTAAGTGTTTTCTTGATCGATAGATTAGTTGTTTTGTCTATAACATGTCTGAAAAAAAGTGAAGAATGGCCATTGCAGTCTCTGAAGCCCACAGTGACATCCTCAGATGTCTTGTTTTATCTGGCCAACAGTCAAAAACCCAAAATTACTCAGTTTACTATTTTTTACTATAAGTCTAAGGCAACCTGACAATATTAAAATTTGAGTAGCTGGAAGAGAGAATCTTGGCAATTCTTTAAAAAGACTTATTATTAATCAATTATCAAATAGTGGCAGATAAATTTTCTGTCAATCGATTAATTGACTGATCGTTGCAGATCTACAAGAGAGGCCAAGTAACCACAAGCTTCTACAATAGAGCTCTCCTAAACTAAGAAGACTAAGCAAAATGCAAAGAAACCATCTGAGAGCCGAGGAGTGATCATGTTACAGAGACTGTATAGGTAGCTGAGTGGTGTGTGTGTGTGTGTGTGTGTGTGTGTGTATGTGTGTGTGTGGAATACACATAGCTACAGGTGATATAAAAGAGGTAGCCTACCTGTTAAGGCTTGTACTGCCCTGAGGGAACTGGAGCAACATACAGAGAAGGCAGGAATCACTCTCTCTCCCTCTTTACACACACACACACACACACACACACACAAAACAAAGACTGAGGTTTATCTTAAAACTATTGACCACAATAGGTGTGACAGGAGTTTATGAATGACAATAAGAACCAGTGGGTGAAACAAGAATCCGGATGAGAATCAAAGTTCATTCATAAAGTCGGAAAAAATAGTTTGACAGTATAATTGTAACTCAAATTCGACTCGCTTAGCAAACATCATCAGCTGATGCACAAGCTGAAACCTCCGTAAAAAGGTAGAAAGTGGACCATGAGCTAGGATTCCTTAGTCTTCACATATTTAGCTTAAACAAAAGCACAGAATAAAACTTCTCAACTACAAGTAAACATCCTATAGGTATAGATCTATTATCTGTAAAAATAATTTAATATCAAAATTAAGAAATTCTCATTCTAGAGACGTGATATTTCCAGAGTGTAAAGGTGTGAATGCATTAGTGTGTTCTTGTCATGATGGAGCAAGTTCTCTTTGGACATTTAATCTAAAGTGATGCATTCTTTTTGAGCACTGGACTGTGTATAATGTGCAATATTTTCCTCAGTAATGTAGAGGGGTAAAAGTGTAACTTTGCACAAAATGGCAGTCATGTATTTGAGTAAAACATAGTTACTTGCCACTGCAGAAAAGAGCCAATTGCCCTCTATCAATAGACAAACTATTGCATGTCTTCTAGGCTTTAACATTCACAGATTTTAAACCGAATTTACAAAACTGACTGTCTAGACACAAACGTGGGCTCAGTCATGGACAAAAACCATCCACCATGATAGTAAAGCAACAACTTTATTAAAGGTGATTGAGATTATTGGCCATTGGTACAATGTACAATGTCTCTGCATAGTTTTATTGGGTGCTTCACTGTCTTAACTCTGTTCTGCAACTGTCTCAGGAAGCACAGAAGCACCTACAAGCCAAAACACACAGGTACATGAGTAAAGATGTAATATGTGCTTTTACACACCATTTGCACATGATGTTTGTAAGGGGTTAAATTAGCTGCCTGGATTTGATCTGTTACAGTAATCTGGTTTGAGTTGAGTGTTGGGATCATTGGGATCAATCACTGGATTAATTTTTGAGCTATTTGGTCTGTTGTAATTAAGATGAAATTGGCATGGCAGATAATTGCCATGTGAAAATTTCCATTTGACTGAAAAAAGTATGTGACAGCATATACAGACGCTTTCATCCATGACTGAGTTGTCGCGATATATGCACATATGGTAGTATGGTGATGGCAGATGTTAGACCGTGTGGATCTTTTGTCTATCACTTCATGTGGTTGCCCTTTTCTATTAAGTGTAATTGTTCTTTTCGTACACTTATCTACAGTTATAGTCACAGACTCTCTCTCCACCTCCCTATATTCGTATTCGAGCCCAATTCATTTGGGATAAAACACACAATAAATCAAATTTCCTATAGATATCGCAATAATATCGCTATCATGAATTCTTTTGCCCAAAACAATCGTGTAGTGAAAATCTGATATCGTGGCAGCCCTGGTGACGAAACAACCAAAAAACGTTTTATCCTTGAGACTGTTTTTCATAGCTGTTTTCATTTTTCCTCCTTAAGGCTCAGTTTCTGAGGCTGAAGTCACAGCGCAGAGCTGAGCACAAAGCAGCCAGCAGTACAGCTTTAAGTGATTCCAGATGCTTTAAGAATTAAACTCATGTGCAGGGACAGAACAAAAAGATGTCTCCTTTCCGCTCATTTAGCCAAGCTGTACTCTGTTACTGTCATCCTTCTTTTCACTTAAGAGTATGTTACCTGTGTTTTGGACATGAAAAAAAAAGAAAGAGTCTTCCCACAAATTGTGATATCAGATTTCATCAATATGGAACAAAAAGGTTTCGGAAAATTTGGAACAAAAGCAATCCTGGCTTACAGTGGGAGGAGTATCTCAGGGCTATAATCTTTTCTTAAACTTTACTGCTGTGAACTAAACAGTAAAAACCTCTGCACAAGACACAAAAGCTATACTGCACAAGGAGCAACAGTCTCTACAACTAAAGCTGCGTCTACTTTGCATAAACAATAACAGCCTCCATGAATTTGACAGTCGAAAGACAAACTGTATGTAGAAAACTTCTCTATGGGGAAGGCGAGGAGAGGCTGGGTGGGACCGGGGCTGGGTTTAGCGGGTGGGAGAAGGTGGAGTCTGACACACGGTCTGCACTCCTACCTTGTGAACTCTCGTGTCGCCCCAGGGTGGTTACGCTCTTTTTAAGACTGGGTGCTTCTCTCCCTCCCACTGCTGAGGGATGTTTAAGGGGAAGCGTGGGGTGTGTGGGGTGTGGTGGTGGGGCATGGGCGAAGAGAAATGAAGAACTTCAGCAATGCACAAGACAGGTAGAGACAAGACAAACATTAAAGGAAAGAGAGAGGGAGAGAGAGAGAGAGAGAGAGAGAGAGAGAGAAGGAGAGAAAGAAATAGAGAGAGAAAGAGAGAGAGAGAGAAAGAGCAAAATGTGTCTGTAGAGGTTGAGAGTGAAGATGTGGCAGATGCAGAGAAACAGATGAGACATAAACAATCAAACTGATTCTTAATGTTTGCTTTTATGGTTGTCAACCGCAAGCTGCAAGGTGAGAATATAAAAGTGGACAACAGATGCTATTAAACTACATCACTTTTTTTTTTTCTATTGCACATGATAGGGAAAGCAGATTGCGTTTGGTAATGGTGTCTTGTTAGGCGGCTGAGCTCCAGGAAAACAGTTTGGAGTAGGAATGCAGACTGTTGAGTGTCTGGACATGTGGAGGGAGAGGTAGTGGGCTGAGAGGAGTCCAGCTCCGGAGGTTTTAATCCTCCATAACCTCAGGGGTTAACATCTATCATCTGTGTAGCATCACACGCTTTTAGCATAGGGGTGGACCCATGTCATTTATCTACCTCTAAAATAACATGTAGATTACTCCCTATTCATTATGCACATGTTTTTCTGTTTTTGAGAAAATATAATTTTAAAAAAGAGGAATCCTAAAGGTGAATTTTGCTGCTAAAACAAACAATGACCCAGGTGGCTCTGCAGCTTAAGCGCCGTCATTAGATTCAGAAAAGTTTGAAGGGGCAGGAAGCTGTGGATCCTGTCTTAAATGTGGGCGGGCTCTGTGATTATCAGGTTAAGTATAACCATTAAACTTAATGAAAAGTCTCACCTCTGCAACTGCTGCTAGTCGCACACTGGCTATGATTCTGACACGGGGAGGTGCCCAGTTGATAGCCTTAAGATGATATACCCATCTTTCATCTAACATCTAAGGAGTCTCCTACACTGGACGCAGGTGCCTATCCTGTACATATACAGAAATATTAAAATTTTTGTAGTCAGCAGATTATATTCTATTACAGGACCTTCAAATTGAGCTAGACAATGTGCTTTAACTAAGACCATCTGTTTTAAATGAAGTCAGAAATTTGCTGTACTGCAAAGATGAATCATTCTGCTCAGACCTTCCCTCACAAAAATTTTCCTTCATCAAAAGACGTTGTCATCATCACGTAGCAAAGAGCGTATTTCATATCATCTTTTCAGATTCATTCATTTCAATACTGCAGCTTTATGTCCATAATTTTATGCAATAACAGCAGCAGCATCAACACTAGAAACTGGGTCTACGTGTAGGTTAATGGTGTAAGAGGGTAAAATAGGCTCAGTTTTGCCAGAATGGACTGCTCCTCCCTCAATTTTTTTTTCTCCCCCTCTGTGGTCGATTCTTACATTTTTTGTCTCGACACTGTTTTTGTTCCTCCTCTTTGCACTTGGGCCAAGTATACTCCCTTTGTTGATGTGGCAGGCCTGGGAATTGAAAAGTTGATACTTTATGTCAGGCAAAGAAGAGCACCTCCTCTTCTTCTTTGCTTGCAAACGTGGACAGAAAAGAAACAAAAAAAAAAAAAAAAAGATAATTTGGGAAGCTAACACAATGACACAGAATGTCAGGTTTAATGGATGGTCAGTGGTGGCCAGGAAACACGAGCCATCCAGCCATGCTGAGCCTCTCTGTTCTTGGTTGTTTCATTGCATTTTAACATATCTGTATTAAGCAGTGATCTCTGGAGAGCAAAAGTAAAGATGGAGAAAAGAGGGGGCTGAGTCTGTAAATACACAATTGGGCACTCATGGTTTTCAGTGTAAACAGAGGCTAAGACTGGTAACCCCTAGACTTTGTCACTATAAGCCACACTTCATCTCCCTGTTTGACTGTCTGGGGCTACAAGGGAACATTGATCCTCACAGATAAATGATAGGATTTCCATCTACATCACCGATCACAAGCCAGGAAAAAAAGAGCAAAACTTTCATGGACTTCAGTTTCAAAACTTCCAACATTTAAATCCTTCCAGGGGAGAGGGAGCTAATAAATGACAGAGGAAGGTGCGTTTCAGAGCCAGTGAACGAGCTCTCAGTGAGTTTCCATGATGTGATGTGGAGCGAGAGAGCAACCAGACATCTTGCCTTTCATTCCAAAGCACAGCTGAACACAAACCAGGGAGGGACATGACACTGATCTAAATATGGGCAACCGGCTGTAGCCAATCAGAGTGTGAGCATCCATTAGCCCCCTCCCACTTTCAAACTCGCCCTAAACTCTCTACCAGTGCTTATTGCAGTTAAACATGTGACGTGGAGACCTTTTGCTGCTGTTTCGTCTTACCATCCCTAACCTGCTTGGCCCTGAGCGTCTGTTCTCTTCTTTTCTCTATGTCTTCATTGGTATTTCCTCTGTAGAGTCACTCACAAAGTCTGTGTCCCATCTGAAACACTGAGGCTATACTACAATGTAGAACAATGTCTGCAGGTTGCTATCGCAATATCCTGACACCTGTAACACCTAAAAAACCTGCAAATAAAATCATTCCATAACTGAAATTCACTTTAGCATGAACCCCAATTATCACAATAGCTCAGATATTAGGTGCTGTGTTGAACAGACAACCAATTCAGTAAAAAATATCAAAATTTAACAGTCTTAGTCAGATTTCTTTGTAGAAAGTTCCAAACTTGCCATTAAAGTCAAAACTGTGATACCCATGTGCTCCATCGCCATGAGCTGTGACGTGGAATCTTAACCCAGATTGTACAGCTTCATGTGGGCCGGCACTGACTGGAGCTAAATCTGGTTAAATTCTTGCAGTGTGCATCCAGCCTTTAAGGTGTTGTCCAGTTGAGTCAGGGCACCCCTCCCCCCACATGTGATCAGCTGCCAGCGTCACATAAATTGTGTTATTTCACGTCTTCGCCGACAGAAGGCGTTTAGACTTGAGCGCCTCGTGCTTACATCTGGTTTGATGGGACACAATATGAAGATATTGAACTAGAGTTGCTTTTCACTGTCAGAGTTTGTCTTATACAATAAGTAGCAACACAATATACCTGGTTGTGAGGATGCAGTCATGTCAGCAGCTCATAAAGCTTAATTACCAGCTGTCTGTGTTCCACATATGGAACTGCAGCCCCCTCCCTCTACAGATTTCTGACAGGCAGGGGGTAAGGGGTTTACATAACTATGGTTTGACTGAGAACACAACATCTCCTCTTGTTTGAAACTGCATAAAACCCACCCCATCTTATGTACCCTTACCCCTCTACCTACCGTATGCTACCCATTAGCTGAGGGGAAGCAGGCAGCTTTATGGAGCCTGCCACTGGGGAGTCTGATCCTGACTTAGCTTAAACTGCTAAAAGCCCCGTGGCAAGCAACACTTTTGTCTCAGATAGAAAAGACCATAAACATTATTCTAGTTAGATTTAATGCAAGTCAGTTTATATTCACTTAGATTGCTGCTCCTTTGGTTTAAGGCTGAAAAATTGATGTCAGTTAACTCTTGCATTTAATTAAAGTAGGGTTGCAACGAACAATTATTTTCATTACAATGAAAAAAAACTGTGAAAAACATCTCTCACAGTTTCCCAGACCCTAAGTTATGTCTTCAAATGCTTTGTTTTGTACTCCTCAACAGTCCAAACCCAAAGATATTTAATTTACAACAATGTAAAGTGAAGAAAAAGCAGCAAAGTCTCACATTTGAGAACCTGAACCCACTGAATGTTTGGTATTTTCACTTGAAAAATTACTGAAACAATTAATCCGTTATAAAAAAAAAAATAAGTAACTGATATATTATACATTTTTGCCAGCCTTGTTTAAAGCAGCAGTAATCCATATTTTTGGTTGGACTGCAGCAGCGGGGCTAGACTTATAAATGCGTATGTGGCTGACTGACTGAGTGATAATTTTACACCATTGTCAGCCATGTGTTGGAGTTTCTTGATTGGTCGTTGCTGTTTCAAAATTAGTTATTGCGAACAAACAGTGTTGCCAATTTAGTGCCTTTTTCACTAGCTTTTCCAACTTTTTAGACCCCTTTCGTGATGTTTTTCAAAAAGGCAACAAATCTAGCAACTTCCCCGCCAGCACGAAGTCAGGCTTTTCCTCCACCTGTCTATGCTGACTTCAGGACAGGACAGACAGCTTCTAACTCAGACTCAGTGATCATTTTACAAGTAAATATAACAGAAATCACAGCACAGCCGTTGTCTTTCACTTATGTGTATAGCGTTTTAGCATCTTTTAGCTCATTGTTTTGGTTTAATGGCCTCATGATATGTTATTCCAAAAATGTATCATTAAATGCATCACATTTAACATCCCATATTTCTGTTAATCCCACAGTTTTGATACGGAGAAGGTATCTCATTTCTCATTAAGCATCATGGATACAGTATAAGAACAGTTGTGCAACAACAATGAAGAAAGGCTTGACAATTTTCCATGTTAATTTTCCACTACCATAAAACATTACAATGCAGCCCTATTTAGCCCTCAATAGGGGCCTTTGAGACCCTCAGCCCCCTACTGTACATTTTGCAAGGGCCACAAACTGGCTTCTGGCTCCTAGTTAAACAACACAGGCACTAGAGCTATTGTAAAACACCCAGGGGTGCTGAAACACCTGGAATAAAAAGCCCTTGATCTTCTCACTTAGTAAATAATGAAGGCAGCAACAGCCTCTTTTAAACATGGACTTGCTACTGTGAGGGCCCTTGCATATCAATCTCAGCTTACTCTAATAAACAGTCATGTAAAAGCCTCTTTTCTCCTTCACACAAACAAGCTGGTCTTTGATGTAGGCTTACGATGGCAGAGGTTCCCAAATACATTTTTTATGATACAGTAAAAGATAACATATGTGACACGTTCAAAAGATGGAGAAGAGATGATAATTTTATAAAACTGTGAACAGCACACACTGAATATTGCACTTTAGTCTTCACTGAGGAACATTTCCAACGAGACACTTGTTTTAGTTTGAATATCGATCACGTAGTTGGCTGCTGCAGAGACAATGTTCGCTCAGGTTGCAGCACCAGCGTCCAAAAACATCTGGTTTTGTCACTGTTGGACACATTCAAGGCTCAGCCATTAAACACATCTTACAAGAATGTGGCTGGAAGAGAAATTATGCAGAGGACAGGGTAGAGGAGCAACAGATTGCAGTGTTTGGAAAAATTTCGGGAGTATCTCTGTACCTGTATCAGATCATATCCACTGGAACAAATCTATGTTTATGTGAGGAACTAAATAACTGTTTCTGTTTAATTATTATTTCTAGCCCATTAAAGCACTTCCAGTCTCTGTGGATCAATGAAGATCCCAGCTAATATCAACAGCAACTATAAGGTCGAGGTCATGAGGTCTGTAAGCCCACAGTTTCCAACTTGGATCTTTCAAGGATACTTGAGTCAACGCTCTTGACAGCTCACAGAGCTTATTGGTAAACTGCTGTAGCTGATGCGCTCAACACTAACACGCTAGCAAGTCAGGAATATACTATAGCACATAACAGATTCAGTCACAATTGATCTCCAAGCTTCTTTTTATTTTCTCTGTATTGTGTAAAGAGTTACTGAAGGGAGATAAATAGTCTCCAAGCTAGTAAGTTAGCCATCTTGTTAGCTTGGTCACCAATGGGACAATAAGGTCACAATTTATTCAAAAGACGTATTTGTGCCATTGAATCCTGTCTGCAAACCATTTCTCTTTTGTGGATTGGTTTATACTCCAACAGAGGATGGTTAAGTAAAAGTTGTTGGCCCAACATGGCTAATAGCTAAGCTACAAAGCTTTCTCTATTATCAACTTTCCAGCACTCAAAGTTCAGGACAAAGAATCCAATTATCACGACAATTCCATTGAAACTGATCGATTTTGCCTCAAAATTTCATTGACTGGACCTGGACTTGAAACTAGAATTCTCACAAAATGGCTGCACTTGAACACCTCCCAAGTTTTCTACATGTACTCTGTCATTCAAATCCTGTTTTTTAAACACTGGAGGAGGCAGTACAGCCGGTGTGTCCCTTTCCCTCCACCTCTCCCTGTCATCTTCTCTGTCTTTCTCTTGCCTTTTTGTCTGTCTGTCTCTGTCTTACCTCTCCCTTCTACTTCTCTCCCTCCTTCTTTCACTCCAACTCTCTCCGTCTCTTGACTCATCCAGGCAGAAGACCAGGAATAATAGGAGACAGGAAAGAAAACTGCACATCGGCTGAGTGCGTGGGGGCCAAGAACCAAGCCCAATGGCCTTTTTTTTTCCTCCACTACATAACCCTCTAATTTTACATTTATTTTAGGATGGGAGTTTATTGAGCTCAAGTCTCAGTGCAATGCCAAAAGCTTGGTACTCAGTCACTGTGATATTCACTCTCCTCTCCTCTGTGACTTATTTCAAGTCATTATGGTGTTGAAGATCAATCTACAGTAAAATTTCCAGTGCAGCATAATAAAGACTAAAAGACAAATCTTATTTAGTCCAAACTGATCACCACACCAAATATTCCAGGAACAGCTGAATGACTACAAATTATTATCTGAGAGACAGACCATGTCAGGAAACTGAGGTGCCAAAGGAGAGACTGTTTTGTCTTTATTTGACATTTTTATAGATGCAGTTAAATGCAGAGCTGCAGCCGGTAATGCAGGGTCTGTTCAAATAACAGTTGCCACACAGTACAGTAAAATGGGAGAATCTGTATGCTGACCACCAAGCTCACCTGGTTTCAGAACTATCCAGGTGTCCATGCAACCTAACTGCATATGCAGGTGCATAGAAAGAAGCAAAAAAAAATTATAGTTCTGTGTTTTAATGACAGTGCAGGGCTTCAGTGGGTATGGCCCGAGCCCTTACTGTCACTGAGGATGAATAATGGAAGGAGGCATCATGTGAGCTGTCAGCAAGTCATTATCACTTAACTTATATATAGAAACAGAACATAATTAGTGCACACAGAAAAGTGCTCCCTGATTTGAAAAGATAACCATGAATAAATTTGTAATATAATGATAAAAGTATGTAATTTAACATAATTCACAATGTATTGTAACAACTGGGCCTGTTTTGACATTCATCTCCTCAACTACGCCATGCACTTCAGCCTTGAAATGCTAACATATCCTTACATGTGGGTCTTCAGCAAGGTGCAGTAATATGCATCATCACAATTGATCACTTTAGTCATGCTAGTGGCGTGGCTCTAGGCTAGGGATGGTAGGGATGGTAGTGTCTGGCTGGTCCGCCACTTTGGTCCAGCTTGAAATATCTCAGCAACTATTACATGACCTTTTATCAAATTTCATGCATACATTCAAGGTCCCCAGAGGATGAACACTACTGACTTAAGTGATTCACTGACTTCCATCCAGCACCACCAGCAGGCCAAACTTAGCTTATCTAGTATAATTTCTCAACATCTACAAAATGCATGGTGAAAAACTTTGTACAGACATTCAAGGTTCCCAGAGGATGAATCCTCCTGACTTCTACTCTAGCACCAACATGAGGCTGACATTTGTGGTTTTGAGAGAACCACAAACAACATGTTCATAATATTTGATGGGTTGCCATGAAAATAGGTACAGACGCTCATGTCTCCCTCAGGATGAATTGTTAAAACTTAAGTGATCCCTTGACTTTTCATCTAGTGAATTAAAAATTTTATTTTGCCCATTACATTGCTTTTTGGCTTAACACCTGCAAAAATAATGACACTTCCATCAACCTCAGTTTTGCTTTGTGATAAGTGCTATTTATCCAACGTTAGCATGCTAGCACATTATACCGGCATGCTAGCCTCGTCATTCTGACCATGTTAGCATGTGGAGGTTAACAATTAACCTCCACATGCTAACATTAGAACGACACAACTACAATGTAGTACAGCCAAGAAACATCAAATAAATGTATCGACACACTTGCAACTGAAGCAGTAGCCTCAACAAAAGTGTGATATTTTTATAGTGACGCTGATTTGTAATGCATTATATCAGGCAGGTGTTTCTACTTTTTTCTAATCATCCAGAGTATATATGAAATGAAAAGTGTTAAATCTAGCCCCACACATGGATTAATCAATATTTCTGAGAGCAAGAGGGAATTGACACATTATATAATATATGGCTGAAAGATTGTCACAGCTGCAATTGTCTACATGCTATGAATGATAAAATTCTAAATGCCACCATTAGAATAGATCATTAGTATATTTTGCAAAGCACAATCCAAAGCACACACTCCTCCAACCCCACCACCACCATCCTCCATACTTCCTCCCCAACCAACATCTGAAAGCTGTTAGTCCTGCATTTTCAGGGTGACACAGGAGGCAAGCATAAATCTTAACTCCTCCTCCTCCGGCAGCACCAGTAGTTTCTGAACATGTGGCTGGCACCAGGATACCTCATCATGCATGACATTTCTTCTCCTGAGGCCTTCACACAGTAGACTCTCCACATTGCAAAATCAGAGACACTAATAGCACAACAACAGTCAGAATGAGATTGATTTTTGTAGACCTGTCACAAATTTAACTTCAACTTGATAAAAATTTCTATCATTCTCTCTGTGTCTCTCTCATCTATTTGCTTGCTCTGTTCTTTCAATGTGTCCACTTAGCCATTGCTGTAAAACACAAAAGGGTACAGGCAAAATAGGCGAGGAACAAGATGGGCAAGGATAACTCTCACTACTGCAAGCAGTTATACACAAGCTATCAAAAAAAGGAAGGCAAGGCATGGCAAACGGAAGTTAAAAACTGCTATCAGCATGTGTGATCAGAATATGTTTACTTGACTGAAAGACATGGCATTCCCAATGCCTCTGCTGAGACTGGAGAGGGTCTGAAAACATCAACAAGTGTATCTGAGCAAAATGTAGGCGCAGCTTTAGATACATGTTATATGAAGAATAATGAGTAAGGAATCAATGTGTGTGACAAAGACAAAAGTATTTGCCAGCAACAACTTCATTTGTTTTCTTAAGCAATCACAAAGGGAAAGAGAGAAAGCTTTTAACGTGGCAACTATACTCACATCCTCCCCGTGAAAAGCAGAGGTGGAAATAAGGGAGGAAGAGAAGTATGGAGGCAGAAGAAGGCGGCTATGTGGCCATTTAAATGGTTCAAGTCGTATACACTCCCTCTGCTAAACAGTAGGTTAAGAGAAGTCTTCTTTGCCCGTGCTGGATGTTAGGGGAGGGAGAACAGACCACATTACATTCTTTTGTACTGAGGTCACTTTTTTTCTTCTCAACCATTCTGAAGTACTCAGCAGACTGAGAGCTCGATCTAATGGAGCATCGAGAGATCTACTGCACATGCTCAGAAGCCGGCGTTCCTCTTTTCAAAACAGAATGAATTTCCCAAAAGACATCACAGCAGAGTAATTGATTAAGAAGCTGAACTGGGTGCTACAGTGGGCTTAAGAAAACCTAATTACAAACTCCATCCATCCATCATCATTTCAGACTGGAGGTTATGAGAAAAAAGGTGCAACATAGTTCCATCTGCTTTAACCAACACTGAAGATGTTTTTGAGGAATTTTCCTATTTTTCCTGCTTATCTAAAGCCCGAAAAACTTGTGGATGCCTTTCTTATGACTCAGCATTAAGTTGGCCCGCCGAACAGTGACTAAGCTTTGCTCAAATCATATACTGTCTAAGGGATCAGCTCCTCCTCTGAAAAGTAGAAATATACACCATGAAACTTATCCAGAGGCCAATATTACATGCTTTGATAATCAGAGAAGTAGAGATTATAATATCACTGTAACATGTAAGCGGTGACAGTCGGACTCCAACAAGTCCTTAAGACTAAATGATAAAAATGCACATTGCCTTCCACATTAACCATATGAGCATTTTCTGATCTATCAGCAGGAAGATGTTAAGTTAGGTGCCGTCCAGAAATTTTACAAAAATTATTCTCATGACTGTTTTCTGATCTGCCACTGCTATGGCTAGGATCATTATGTTTTTAGATAGATACATATTGTGTCATGGTCTGCTGACTAGGTAACAGGATTAAAAAATCATCTTTCCCTGTCAGAGTGACATGGTTTCTTGACACCAACCTCCTCACAATGAGGTTTGTTGTACTTGTGACAATGTCATACTACTGTTTTATTTTCCTCATTTGTCTTTAGTTTGCTCTTTTAAACACTATTTATCTCTTTTTATATGTTTTTACATCTTGTCTTTCATGTATGTAAAGAATTTAGAATTGCTTTGTTGTTAAGAGGTGCTACAAATAAACTCACTTTGCGTCAACCTTTGCGTCTGAGACATATCAGCCGTAGTTCACATGAATACAAGAAATCCTAGACAAGAAAACATAAACATACCTTGTTTTAGCCAATTGAACAAATGATCTAGGTTCCCATTTTTCACCGACTCCACAATATATATCTTGCCAAGCACTTGATCAAAACACATGTTCACAACAAGGTGGGAATGTTATGTACAATGGTGCCTCCTCTCTTACTGTAGGCATAAATCAGTTTCCAACAAGGTGTGCAACAGTGACACAGAGAGAGATAAAGAGACCTGTGTCAGGTTGTGTAGCGGAGAAAATATTACCAACGTCTACGGTAGACTCGCTATCTTTCAGACAAATTAGTATTAATAACCTCCTGAATGAGTCATAACTAATTTCATTACAATTTTGGAAGAGTGATTAGTAATGGATTACTTTTTCTAAGTAACGTCCCAACTGGCCAGAGTACCTCAACCTTAAAAACACAATTTTTCTCACACAAATAAAATAAACAAACACACAAGTGTTTCTGAGTGTCGTTCACCTCAGCACATCATTCCTGTGGTTTCCTGCTCGGCCCTGGAGGGAGTCGAGTCCAAACTAAGAGGCATCTTTTCATCCTTCACTGCCATATCCTGATGTAATGTCAAGTGCTGGGAGCTGGGGACCTTGAGCAAACAACATTGGCAAAGTGATGAGAGGCATTTTGCCCTTTACCAAGGCTGTGATCAGGTAACACTGATTCTCAGCCTTGTAAAAGGATGAGACACACGTTCCCATAAGAAATACAGTATACATAAGACATGCAGGATTTGATAAATATTGAGATAATAAGCAAATCTTTATTTAATAATATTAGCCATAAATTGATTGATTCTTTGTATGACACTGGTTGAGCATTTTAAGCAGCTCACAGCATTTCTCCCTCTTGATACTTACATTGGATATGATCACATATGGTGCACAGATGAATATTACTGTTAGATGGGCGTGTCCTCAAGGATGAAGTGCTGCAAAGACAAAAAGAGAGGTAAAATATGAGGATTTTTACTATTTATTTTGATTTTGAAACATATGAGAAGGGGGGGGGGGGTGAAATATTGAGAAGAGGCAAGTCTTCACACTTTAAACACTAAACACAGATATTAAACTGATGTTGACCTTTTTAACAAAGAGTCAGGTAGCAAATTGCACTTCTCTGTATGTATTTCTTTAAAACAAAAACTGGAGAGGGGAGGACTCTGCACAATAAGGGCCAATGCAAGTATTCTTATTATTATCATTATTAATAATAATAATATTATGAAGATCTGCCCTGATGAAGGTCTGAATACTTTGTTCTGATATATTACTTGCACTTGGCACAGGTATGCAGACAGATAAGAAATACTGCATACTAAGAAGTACACCTGTTAGCTGACTTACTCAGAGAAAGATGAGACGATCAATATGAACGTCATCTGTGCAGTTAGTAAAGTAAAAGTAAAGAAACATGCTCCAGGAACCTGGTCTAGGTGGTCAGCAAGCTCATAAAATCATTTTGTAGTTTTATTTCTAATTTTTACACTGTATGTTTTATATATTTTATATTTTAACCTCACTATTGACTGTTGCTGCTCATGGTCATTAGTGTTTTCCTGGGACTTGTAAACCAGTTCTCTTTCAGGATAATAATAAAGCTGCAATTGAAAAGTGCTGTGTTTAGTTAAGCTAGTTTAGCATGAGAGCAGGAGCTTAGTTGGAGCGCCAGTCGTACTAGCCTTGTTAACTTGTTACCTTGTTAACTAGCCTGTTATCTTACGCTCCACCGAAACATCCAAGACTAACTCACCTGTTTAGCTCTCGCCTAGCTGCTCTTGGTCAGTAGCAAATCAAATTCCACATTTCTACCCATGTTAAATACAGAAGATACAACTAGGAGTTGTTGGAAAGCGTCTTCGGCAGGGCTAAGCTAACTGCTTCCACCTGCGTCCAGCCGTGGCACTAAGCTAGGCTAAAGGTATCAAAAGCTAACAAGGTACAAATAAATGTAAGTAATCTCGTCGTCCAACTCCTTGTGAGAAAGCAAAGATTTACGGCTTGAATGAGCAACTGTGGTTGTTGCTTAGTTCCTGAGTTTTAGTTTAATTTATTTGCACAAGTTTGAAATACTAAATGACAATAAAATAACCATGGAAAATAATGTGTAGGAATAAGAAAACAAGGCTCAGTCATTACATATAGGGCTATAATGCAGTAAAGCTAACATGAAACAGTATTTAAATTTTCCAAACATGCTGTCTTGGGCTATAAGAGATTATGAGATTGAAATTAAATGACTGGTAGAGTATATGGAAAATTTGAATCTCTGAGCTTTATCTGGATATAGAAGATATTTGGAAACCATTGATATAAGAAGTTGTTGATGTGTCTAAATAAAGGAGTTGAGAGCAAGTATGTCATACGAGGTGACAATATGAATGCCAGAAAGTTTTGACTGTATGACTGATGCAGTAATGTACTTTATGCACACCTTGTTTATCATAGTAGGTGAAAACAAAGGTTAAAAATCACTTGCAATCATCTGATAAATGCATGTTCTGATGTTCTCGTGTGTGTAGGAGCTGAATGCTATCCATTACAAAAAAAGTTGCTGGATTTCGTGGATGGCTGAGGTAAGTATCTTTTTTTTCTCCTTTTTCAAAAGAATAAACATCCAGAGCTTGGCCAGCATCGTAGCCAGGTAGACTAATGCCTTTAACTTCTGCTCGTCTGTATTGGGAAAAGTTACTAAGAGAAAATCCTGCCATGACTGATAACATGCCAGCTTGTATTTTATTGTAAAAACCTGGGACAGATAGTTCAGGCCAGTCATTTTCTTATCAAACAATCAGAAGTATTAACAAGTTTTATTTATATTTACCCACTTACACCAAAAGTATAGATACCCACAATTCATCTCAATTCAAGGCACACTTTAAGGTATCATACATACATACATACTACAGATGGACAGTGCTTCCAGCAACAGTATATGAATGTTGACATAAAAATTGTTGATCAGGAATCTATTAAAATTTTAATAATATAATAAGACATTCATATTCTTCAAATATTTGCCCAGAATATCATTCTCTTAGCAGTGTAAAAACTAGGACGTTGTTAGTTTTTGTTTCTGTGGCCGAGGGGAGAGTATGAGTCATCCGACAGATGGGAATTTTTTCCCCACATAGTTACAGGCTTCCCTATTTCCATTTCCAGTCTCCCTTAGTTTGAGGTTACCTGCTGTCTGTTCTTCTCTTTTCTCTATCTGTTAGTTCTCTAGAAATAATGGACCTTTAATGTGGACAGTAAATTTCCCGCTAGATTGCTTTGAATCCAATGCCTCCTCTAACTCATTTATAGTCTTTTTTTTCTCCTCACTTCTATTTGTTTCTCTCTCTTGCTCTGTCTTTCGCTTTCTTCTCTCTCATACTCAGCTGCACCTCCTACTTTCCCCACCGTTTTCCTCACATGTGAGCATCTCTGTAGGTCGCAGTATTTATGAGTTCTTGCAGAGGGGCGGCAGGGCAGCTGGAGTAACGACATTTCCAGACGGGATCTCTTAGCTCATCCCCCCCCCAATCATTCCTAGCAAGCTCACATTATGAGAGAGGCTGAGTTTAGTGTAAAATTGTGCACTGTTTCTAAAGTAAAAAATTGGTTCAGAGGAGAAATCAAAGTGCTCAGCATTGCTCAGAGATTTGCAAAATATAGTTAGTATTGTAAGGATGACTATGAAAACAGCTCAGAATTAGAAACTTTAGAAAGTGGATGATTCTAAAACTTAAACCTTTATTAAGCATTTGCTTTGCTGCACAGATAAAGCAAAAGAGGAAAACTAGGGATTTAAAGGACAAGACAGGGTTGTTAAATCACTGACTGACTTTCCCAGATGTTGGGAAACACCGGCGTCAAACCATCCTGAAGAGACTGCAGGTCAACTGGAAACTACATTCAGAGAGGAATGAAAAGAAAACCTTAACTTCAGACACCAAATCCTCATTTTAGTTACGTATCTCTTTTCAGGAGGCATGAAATCTTATGATACCACACATGTCTAAAGTTTTAAAAGTAATTTGGAGTTGATGATTCAAAATAGCTCTAGACATATGTATCCTGTTTGGAGACACACACACACACACACACACACGCACGCACACACACACACACACACACACACACACACACACACACACACACACACACACACACACGCACACGCACAGATGAAAACGTGTGTCACTTTTTCCTTTTTGTGTGTGTGTGTTTCCCATCCAGAATAGAATATTCCATCCCAACATCATTGTTTTAACGTTGCAGCGCTGCAACAGGCCCTCCCTCACTTTAAGAGGGAAATATGACACCCACAAGCACAGTGGGGCTCTTTGGTTTTTGTCTTGTGGCCTCTGACGTTGTGCTAACGTGTAAATAATCAACATAAACGTCGTCGGATGAGGGGATACTTTGAGGGTTTCCTCTGATTCGCTGCGACTGTCTAGGGACAAGTAATTTGTTCTGAAGCTTGTGCACATCATCTGTGGACATATTCTAAACCGTCCCCATCTCATAATGTGCAGTTAGCCCTTCAGTTAAACTGCTCAGTGTCCGGTACGCTCTTTCTTTCTCTCTCTCTGCCTTTCCCTGTTTTTTAGTGGTGCCACGCTCGCCAGCAGCCTTTCACATTATCTGAAGTCAGGGAAGGATCCAGTCATATTTTCCATCCATTCTCTGTGTCTGACTGGGTGTCTGCGCTGGTGGTGGAGCAGTGGGGTGGGAGAAAGGAGAGCAGGCAGGGAGAGAAAGAAAGAGGGAGGGATGGAGAGCTGGAGTTCGGGTGGGGGCTGGGACAGTGGAGAAAGCCAAAAGCAGAGACGAGAGGAAAACCAGACCAGAGAAATGGGAGGAAAAAAAGGCCTTTGCTCAGATTTGTGTTCTGTGAGAGAAGTGAAGCCAAGAGATAACTGTGTAACACATCAAAACCTGAAAAACTTGTGCCACGTGCGTCTGAAGACACAAAACCAGTAATCTGACCTTTTAACTTCAAACACTAAACTGTCAATAGATATTTAGACCAATGAAGGATGTAGTACTGTGATGGCGGCTATTGGTTTGTAGGTTTGGGTTCCCCACCATTTTTCTCTCACGCCCCAAAAGGGAGGTGATGTGTCATGATGGGTGGAGCTCTGTTTGGCAGCGGAGCTCTTGTTTTAAAAACAGTTAGAAGAATTTAAATATTACAGCATCCATTTGTCCTTTAGACATATCTTGGAATTCCCTTGGGAAAAAAATAACAAGAATTAAGAGCTGTAAGAGCCCATTTACTAAAGTTTCTATCTAAGACGAAGAATCTGTCCACAGAAGAGCTGTTAATACCCAATTCTTCAGGTGGTCAGTTAAATTTGGATGAGTAATAATGTCATGGCGATGAAGGCCACAATATGGTCTAAAAGGATTAAAAGAGTGTCATATTTGTGGGATGTTACTTACATTTTCAGAAGCATAAGAAAGAAAGACTGCTGCCTCAATACAGCAGGTTCAATGTAATCTAAACAGTATCATGCAGTTGCATTCCAACTGTCCATTGCCTGCTAGGGTATAAAATGTAAATGACTACAGTAGAGTGAGAGTGTTGCTCAGCCAGCAAACACTAACCCCAGCCCAGAGTCTAAAAAGACAAAAGTCGGGCCTTTAAGAGATGATTACAGCTCACATAGGGCTCTACTTGAAGTAACAGTCAGAAGTGGGCTCAAGCATTCACCCTGTAATTGAGCATTTACCCATAACGCCGCGTGGAAGTCCCACTTTTTTTTCTTTTTCTTTTTTTCTACTGATGCTACTGCTTTGAATGAACTTGCAGCATCTGGGCCTGAGCTGGAAGGTTTATTTCCATGAAGGCGACTGTTGTAGTCACACTAGTCATTTTCCCGTCTGTACACGTACACGGCAGACTCTAGAGGTCCTGACTGTGAATGAGAATTTCTGCTGGAGACCTGAGGTTCACAAAGGAGTTGACTCATATCAGATTTTACTAAATGAGCTGTAGGACTGCTCTGGCTTAGTCACAAATCCTTATTTGAAGATCTGTGTTTTAACAGTAACAAAACAATTACATAGCAGCAGGTCATGTATTACCTCACTCTCCTTTAAGAATCTCCATATTGTTTATCACTTAGAGGAGGAGATGTCATGACATAAGCCATGCATGTAATTATTTGCCATTCGCAGAAGTCTGTTACTGTATATAGTCTGTTTCCTGTTTTGTAATTTTGTCCAAAAGTGTATTGAGAATTATGATACATGATTACCCTATAGAGTGGTTTCAAATCATCTCACAGTGCGACGTATAAAGTAATGTACAGTCTATGGTCACTAATTGGAAATAACTACCATCATCACTGCGCTGACAAGGGGAAAAGGCTCATTCAAATGGAAAGAATCACCAGAGTAATGTTGGAAATAGCTTCTTTGGTATCGGACACATCATGCTGCAGTGTGTAGTGAATGTTGAATGATTTCAGATGAGGTGGGCGATAGCACAAAATTTGGTTTCTATCTGATACCAAGTCAAACCAGGACGAGAACCACCAATATCGATACCAAAAGGAATACCACTACTTTTTATGATTAAAAATGGCCAATGTACAATTACCATTCATTACCAATGAATAACTTTCCAAACATGATGCAATTCTTTTTTTTTTTTGTACTATTCTCTATTAATTTCTTAATCACATGCATGTTTAAACACACATTTGTAATGGTAAATAAATGTTTATTGTGTGTATTGTGTGAACTAATCAGCTGATCACTGCTAATATTCACACAATAGCAGCTGTGAAACAAAGAGCTCAACAAGCTCAAACTCAAAATAAGGATTGATATCAGTTGTATTGATACTCTAGATATCAAACCACTGCCTACCACTCGAAAACTGACTGTAAGTTGCACAAACATTCATTCAAAGCGTTGTCTTGGGAAAAAACTGACAACATAAAACAATAAGAACAACCACAGTATGTTCTCTGTCCACATAGATTAGCTTCCACTCTACATCATTTTTAACTGTTAATTAGGAAATCCACTGTAGTTGAGCTCTTCTGGATGGAGCTGAAGATTTTTCTGCATCAAAGTAAAAGTGCATGACATTCGTTTTTATCATGATTATTGACTAACAAGTTGGTAATTTTTTTAAATGAGCAATTGTTGACAACAGTTGCAGTTTACTTAAGGAAGAAAGTCAAGAAAAAAAGCTGTAGCAGTGTCTGTGGAGGCACCTGTTCCCACAACCTGTCACATCTTGGGCTCATTTTCCTCACAAACTGCCAGTGACAAACATTCAATTTCCTCCCCCGATTCGGCAAAGCCTGGTTGTTCGACTTCATTTATTTTTGTACTCCTTCTATTATTATTTCTAGTGATTATCTACTCTGGCAACGAAGAGAGTTGGAGATTGTTTCTGATTCTCTTGGCGGGAGAACCTGACAGCAAATTCACTGCTCAAATCTGCTAAATATCTTATCCACCTGTGAGAAACCGCGTAGCTTCAAGCAAAGTGAAAAGACATTTGAGTGCAGCTAAAACGCCATGAACTAATTCTGAGCACTTCCACAAATAATTAGAAATAAATATACAAGCATATGCATCATTTTTAACAGTTACTTAGGAAATCTACTGTAGTCGAGCTCCTCTGGATGGAGATGAAGCATCAAAATAAAAGTGCCTGAAATTCATTTTCATCATGAGTATTTACTAAATGAGCACATACAATTTTGGAAAAGTGTTAAGATACACAGTATTACAGTTTGGTACACTTGATAACAGCCATTTAAACTTTAAGGATACACTGTACAGTGACTGATTTTATTTGAGATACTGTACAATTTTCCTCGTCATACCCTGTAATTTGTCTGCAGCAGGTGGGCCTACAATGGGCTTTTACCTAAACAAAGCATGAAATGTCTGTGCAAAAACCTGTCATTGAAAATAATTAACAAACATCATAATGGCCTGGGACAAAGGTTTAACACTAAGTAATGGTGGCCTCATCGCCAAAATTTCCAGTCAGACAGCGAGTCAACGAAGACATTATAGTTAAAAAAGCAAAAAAAAAACAAATAAATGGCCCATGGTGGCTTAAATAGGGGTGGAGGAAAATGGGCCCTGAGGCACTAAGTGATAGAAAGAAGTGAGAGAGGGAGGCTCAGAGGTTTTGGCCTTGTTAGGGTTTGGAGCAGCGACGGTTCAGACTCTTACAAGTAGAAACACGTGGACACAGCCAGGCAGATGCTACGTGTTGCTGGCTATAGCTCAGAGGCTTGCAGGGGAATGCACAGTTTAGACCTTTATAGTTGCTTCGTGAGCTCTGCTTGGTCTTACTGCTGCATGTTAATATACTTATGCATAGATTTTCATTGCCTTATAGTTCTCATAGCCCCATTAACATGAGAGCTGGACATGTTTCAAATGAGATCTGCATGAGTTGACCCCCTCCTAAGGGCCCGCACCACTATCAAACAAATGACCCCTCCGCAATCAAAGTGCTACAGTTTCCGTTCGTGAAAGCTCCTCCAGTGGAGGCCTCTGAGGCTTAATTGTGGAAAACAGTTTGCACTTTTCTCATTAAGAGGTAGTAAGGCATGAAAAAGCTGCAGCAGTGGCTGTGGAGGAGGCACCTTTTCCCACAACCTGTTACATCTTGGGCCCGTGTACCTCCACAAGCTGCCAATGACAAACATGGAATTTCCTCCCCTGAGTCGGCAAAGCTTGGTGGCTCTAATTCAATTATTTTTTACTCCCTCTTGTTATTACACAAAGGTTATCTGACAAGGATGGATTTCTAGCGATTACCTACATTGGAGATTGTTTTTGATTCTCTTGGCGGGAGAACGTGACAGCAATTTCTCTACTAAAATATGCTAAATATCTTATCCACCTGTGAGAGAGCGTGTAGCTTTAAGCAAAGTGAAAGGACATTTGAATGCAGCTAAAACGCCACAAACTCATTCTGAGCACTTCCACCCAAACCACCAGTCTGAACTCTGAGAGACTCGCCACAAAAAAATATATTATAGATTGCAGCAACTGGAGTCAAAGGCAAACACCAGAAAATTACCAGTTCTATTTAAACACTGTCCTGTGAGCTTCAGCTTCATTTCACTCATGGAAAGTCACTCTGAATGTGCAAGTCACTGCCTAAAAGACTGATGCCATTTATTCATCTATTGATCATTTTGACTGCATTTTTACCCATTCAGCACAGGGATGACAGAATGAGACTAAAACCAACAGGAGGAAAACATTGTTTTTTGTAAGCTAAAATCACAGAGGCAGCACACAGGCACAGGTCTTATCGCATGGGTTTCCTCTCAGACAAACAACAGGACTCTGTGAAACAGGACTTCCCTATTTACATTTCATTCAAAAACACCCTGAAACCTATGATATTCTGCAACTTTAACAATTCCCCTCTCATCCCTCTCTTTATTATCAAAATAAAGTCGCGTAGATGGGTGCGTCTTGTCTTGAAGCCTCCTTGCTGTGCACTTGTGGCAGTTGAAATCACTTTGTAGTTGCATTATGCATGTGGTAACTATCTCCCTTTGTTAAGCAAGAAAGACAGTTCTGTTGCTCCTGTAATGTCTCATTTACAGTATCAGAGAAGATTATGCACATATATATATATATATATATATATGGACAGTCTCAGACTCGAGGAAG
Source organism: Seriola aureovittata (assembly GCF_021018895.1). NCBI lineage: Eukaryota > Metazoa > Chordata > Actinopteri > Carangiformes > Carangidae > Seriola > Seriola aureovittata. The sequence continues at coordinate 15,737,150 of NC_079384.1, read as the reverse complement.
GTTATATAAGCCTCTCTCAGACATGGACATTACACAAAAGCGTGACATAAGGTGAACTGCAACACTTTAATGAGAGTGAGGAGACAAAAAATGTGAAGAGCCACTGAAATGGAGATTGACAGCTGTCTGTTTGGCAGGTGTTTGAGCAGACACCCGCTGCTTTCATTAGATTGGGAACAGATGCTAAAGAAAAATGACCTGCTTAGTGAAACAAACAAAATCACTAAGCGCACAAGCTTTCCCCCCGGAAACTGTTCATTTTCCCTGCAGCTGAACCACATCATAAAAACGATGCAAGGCTTTGCAGCCTGGCGCTTCAGATGACCCCTGCGCTGACTGTGTGTGTACGTGGATGAGCAGATGTCTGCAGAGCATTCATGGATTATAAATATACATAAGAATGCGTTTTGGGCTTTGTGTGCAGCCTTTCAATCAGAAGTCATGATGGTTTGGCAAAACATAATTTTTCTGAATGCTAGTATGATGATTTCATACAGCTATTTTCCCCTAGTGTCTTTTATTTACTATTATTGCTGGATTTTTTTAATGATTTTTACACATTTTTTTCATTGTATCTCTATTTTTTTTTCTTCCAAATAGCTACAGTTTTGTTAGGAAGAAAGTTTGTTTAAAGAGCGTGTATGGGGTGTCTTGCATTCGTACACATACAATTGGAAAAACGTATTTCACGATTTGCTTATTCCACCACTGAATCAGAAGGCAAACATGCCCGTGATACAAGTTTCTTAAATTTCTAATGTCCAAATCCGTCATTGATTCCAACTAGAGGAGTCAGGGAAGCTCCACTGGAGTTGAACGTCACAAGAAGACAAACAGCACTGAGTAACTCAAAGGTCGAACTGGGCCATTCTGTAGTTGTCGAAGCTGCAACGTGTCCATAGTGTAACCAGACTGCTTTGTGGATCTGCCAGTTTTTCTTCTCCCTCCCTCCCTCCCTCCCTCCCTCACTGTCTCTAACATCATGGGATGGCCATGCCTCTTTTGGAAAGGTGGATTTTGACACTGATCGTTGTACATGTTTTCAAAGTCTTTGCTCTGTGCTTTGGGATTACTGTTTAATTCAAAGGGATTGACATATATGAAGATGAATGCATCATCATCATCATCATCATTATTATTATTATTATTATCGGCACATATTTTATTCATTAGAAAGATGAAAGATGGTGGAGCAAGGGCTCTGATGCTTAATAATGGGGGGAAATGTAAAAAGTGAATTCTGGACACAGTGTGTGTGTGTTACATTATGTTTAACCATCTGTTCATACAGTCAGCTGGCACGAAACTACAGTGGCTTGTAGGTGCTTGATACTCAGGAGGTGTTTAGGCCCAGAATTAATGAAGAGTTTTGACACCTATAATAACATTAACAGGATTTCCCCTTAAGAATACACGTGAGAGAGATGCTTTTTTATTACTTGTGTATAGAAAATGATTTAATCTTCAAATACTGGAGCTTAAATGATCTGTCTGTTTTTTTCTACCTGGTTTGCGCTCTGTGCGTAAAATGCGCACACGTTGTTTAAACTCATAGTACATCATCAGACATTATTCTGAGCTCTTTCCTTCTTCTTTAAAATAAAACCATTAAGTCCAAGTGACCATATAAAATAAAGTTTCTCCCTGCAGAACCGAAATCAACCCATGTTTTTAAAAACAGGTACCTAAAGAAGGCTAAGCTGCAATGGAATCATCCACTGTCTGAACCATTAAAAGCCAGCTCAGCGACACAGTCTGAGGTCAGAAGCCGAAAAGACAAAAACACCCCAACAAAAGTCTCAATGAAGAAAATCCATGGAGAACAAGAGGATGGCAAAAACGCGTCTGAACCGTTGAGAGCCGCCGCGTAAACTGATGAAGTGCCCTCATCATCCACGTTTGAGCTGAAACGTGAACTTGTTTGACATGTTTTAAGACGGCCCCCTCTCTCTGATGAAGGAGGGACTCTGCGACTTGAACATGTACAAGATATGTGGTGGGCACAGGACCTCCCCAAAACTTTTTGGCATATAAAAGCCAAGCTAAGTCATTTGTTTAGGCAGTAGGGAGTTTCTGCTAGGGTCTGGATCGGAGTTACACACAGACCGGACCCTACCGTGTATGAGTGGTGTCTGAGGAGAAAAAGAGGATTCCCCCCTTGCCGCAAAGAATCTACATGTCTAATATTTAGACATGTTCAGCTTTGTGGATATCCGGTTAGCGCTTTTGCTCAGCGCAACGGTGCTTTTGGCGAGAGGTCAAGGCGAGGATGATAGTAAGTATCACTTTCAAACATTGATTTGAGTTGTTTTGGGACTGTGGCACCCTCAGGATGTGGATAGCCCGCAAGGATGCTGAGCAGTTTTGCTGGAACTGATCGTCCTCTGCGGGATACCTGACTCCAGAGATGGGCAAGGTTTTTACACAGGCACTGAGGCGTTTTGGTGTCTCTTTTTCTTAATGGCGATCTGGAAGCGAATAGGAATTTATAGACTGGACTTTTCTTTACTGTTTGATGCTCTCACTGGCGTGCAGATACACGCTCAGTGCGCGTCCTCCTGCTGGAGCGCAAAACTGAGGGGAGCAGCTGCGCTCTCTCTGATGCATGAGGACATTGGGTTCAAAGAGAGATGAAGCAGAGCACAAGCATTGATAAATCTGAAAACGAGCGAATGCAATTGATGAGTTTTAGAAAAGTTGTGTCACAAATATAAATCATAGGTCCTAGCACTTTTGTCTACAGCCTCACCATAAATGCATCAAAAGTGTGAAAACAGAAGTTTGTTGAGGAGTAAAACTTGACAGTGGGGATGTTTTCAGGCGTGACAGGGTTAAACTTCTGCAATAAAGCTTTGGGAGAATGTCAAACTGAATTAAAATTTAGCTTCTCTTTGTGTAAAACTGGACTGGTTTTGCTGAAAAAAGGGGGCAATGGAAAAATCGCTTCAGCCTGACGTCGCCAGTGAAATAGTCTAGACACTAATTAATCACTATGCAGGGAAGGGTGCGGAAGACCTGGTTCTATAGGTTAACAGCGCCACTCTGTGGCAAGTACCGGAACTGTGCATCAATCCATCCTTAAAGCCGGGGTCCTCCCACCCAGTGGCCCAACCTCACGTCCACCAGCTTGAAATGTGATTAGGCCCACTGTGATTTTCCACTCGTAGTCTTTGAGGGGAAAATATGAAAGTGCATTTGAGCAGGAATGATGGATAGCGACTTGTGGAACCGTTGTTCTGTTGCACACCCAGTTCTGTACTCTATCCTGTATTGCACAGCCCAGATCACTTCCAGCTTCTGTAGACAATCACAGATGCTGCACCTCATCAGAGGCTCTATTCGTGCGCACACAATCATTCACCAAACACACGATTTTCCTAGAATTGATCTCATTAACAGCCTGTTAGCATGTCTGTGGCACCATCCAGGTGAAGACCAAGTGTGGCGTGGATGACAGAGATTAAAGGACAGAAAGGTCAAAAGCTGCTGAAAGGAAAAATAAAATTACCCCAGAGGTCTGAACTATCTGATGCACGTCTGTCTTGAAATTGCAAGAACAACATCATCATGGGGAAAATTGATAAATGATTATTTTACTGAAGTTTACATTTGTGTTACATTGATGTCAGATCCAAGATGCTCTTCCTCCCTCTGTTTTATGATATTAAGTTGTTTTGCAAGCAGAGTTAGGTCTCCAGTCTAGGTCTACAGGGCACATCTGGCTCCCATATAATGCACGCATGTGAAGGTGTAGCCTGAGGATAAACCTGTACATAAACCACACAAGGTTCTACATACAATAATGCATTTATTAGACAAAAATCTAACCTAGATGTCCACTCCTTTTTTTGGATATTTACTTATTCACTGTTACCAAACTCACCTGGGTTTTCTGCTCTCAGGCACATTCGGCAGCTGCACATTAGACGGACAGTTGTACAACGACAAGGATGTATGGAAACCAGAGCCCTGCCAGATCTGCGTCTGTGACAGTGGAACCGTCATGTGCGACGAGGTGATCTGTGAGGACACATCCGACTGCGCCGATCCCATCATTCCCGACGGAGAGTGCTGCCCTATCTGCCCCGATACCGATGGTATTCCACCTTGATCCTCCTCAGCATTTCTGTGGTTAATTAGCTTACTGGCGCCACCTAGTGCCTCCCACCTCATCTCTGACGTGGCTATTTGGCCACAAGTGGACTTCAGGCCCTAAGCCTGCCTGCTTGCCTGAGGATTTTCAGTCGCTTTGGATTTACCTTCCGTTCATTTCAATTTCAATATGCATTCTTTTAACGATGGATTATACTTGCTCTTTGGTGAAGTCTGGGCAGTGAATTTTTAATTTCTCAGCATACGTACCTGTGCAGTGACGCTGCTGCGTGTAGCAGGGCCTACACATGTCCCATGTCTCCCAAAAACAACTTTTATATCATTGATTTTCCACTTTTTCCAGCAGAAGTGGTTTAGAATCAAATGAGCTGGCTTCTGATTCACAATCACAATGAAAGACTGTATTTCATGCTTTAGTCAGCACTGACTTTCAGTCTAAACCTACTGTACTTTCACTTTTACATTATTTTGTAAATGTCCAAAGTTATGTATGTGTCTGTCATAAATGTTCAAGAGGTGTTGACGTTGTCTTTTTCTCCGTTGGTTCTGTAGGACCCCAGGTTCCTGGAGAGGTTGAGGTACTTTTGCCCTTTTAACTTTGATTGATACTGAAATTGATGTGCATCGAGGGTCTGAGGCCTGCACTTCATAATGATCTCTCTTTGGAGATGCTGGCATGAACAATGTAGTTTGTCATTACACCTTCTTGTATTCTTTACAGTCTGGATGAAACACCGCAGCGTAGCCTAACTCGCTTTTTCTGTCTCTCATAGCCAGTAACTGGAGACGTTGGCCCCAAGGGAGACAAGGTAGGTTCCAGTTTATGTGAACTCTCAACATCATTGACACTATTCAAGAGACCTTTTCTGTCTTTAGATGTAAATGACACCTATGTATTTAAAAAAAATACTGATTGAATTTATTTACTATAAGAACAGACTGACTGTTGGGGACAAGAATAATGTTTAAGCAGCTTTGTCTTTTAGATATTTTTGAATACGAAATAAATTAGATGCATTTGTCCCAACAATGACATATTAGTGTTGATCATTGTGTAATTTTCAACACAAATTATATTGGCCTGCTCAGTTTCAGTAACATTTACAACATATACCATATTGCAAATCATGCATTGCATTGCATTGGGTTAATTATGTTTATTTTCATTAAGATTTTAAAGGACAGTTTTTACTTCCTTGAACATTTCACCAATTCCTGACAAAATGTGAAAATGTACACAGCACCATTGTGTATCTGCTGAGTGAGCCCCTACAAATGGGTTTAAATGCCGCTGAAGATTCTGTGACTTATCTCTCGCTGATGACTTTTGATGATTAGGTCACGAGGTCAGCAGGTCATTAAAAGTTCAAAGGTCACATAACACAAATGAGCTTTAAAAATGAACTCACTTTTATATTCAAGTGGAAAAATAAACATTTAATATCAATGTACACAGGATGCACAAAACAGTTTCTAACTTTGTGAATTTAAATCATGATTTCAGGGAAAACACTGATTTTGCTAGTAACTACAATTCTTCCTGGAAGGCAAATTAATAATGAGTTACAAAACTAATATAATTAGTAAAGAATATTAACAATTAACCATTTCTGTTTGATTTTTTTTACAGGGTCCCGTTGGTCCTCCTGGCAATGATGGAATCCCCGGACAGCCTGGTCTTCCCGGCCCACCCGGCCCCCCTGGCCCCCCTGGCCTTGGCGGAGTAAGTATCACCAAGTCAGAACACCCATAAAGTCTGGGATCGAGTGTTGTATATGACTTGGGTCAGATGAGATACATCCTAAAAACTCATGGTGGTCTCTGATCTCTGAAAGCTGTCCATTATTTTTTCAATTCAGGATCGAATCAGTCCGTAATCATTAATTTTACACAGACTTGAGGAGGAAGAATACTCCTCCATGTGTATTTCAGCACTGGGAGTGCAGACAGCTCCCTGGTCCTCAGGTTTAGGTCTGGGGAAAAGGCCTGTGTTCATCTGACCAGTTTATTCAGTCAGGGAAATGAACACATGAAAGTCCCACCAAGCAGTTATACCATTTCAACATGTTAAACTTTGACTAAATATCTGTGCTATAGGATCTAACATAGATTTACTGTTAGCAATTCTTCCTCTTTATACAGGATGTGATTCAGATTTACCATGAATTGACACTAGTAATCAAGTCACTGCAACTGTCCCATGTGTTGTTTTTGTGCCACAGTAACTCAAAACCAGTACTCTGAAGTGTTATTTCTCAAAGCTCTGGGACTAATTCTTTTCTTCTCTCCTTGCAGAACTTCTCTCCTCAAATGAGCTATGTTGACCACTCCAAATCCTCCGGCCCACCCGTCCCTGGCCCCATGGTATGAAGGCTTTACTTTCTCTCAACATATCTTTGTTTAGCTGTTTACATTATTGTCAGCAGTAAACATTTGAAATCCAGGTTAATGCTGACTCACATTGCTTCTCACATGTATATATAGCTCTGTGTTTATTCAGTTTGATGTTGCCACAAATCGAATCTTCAATATAAAAGCTTTTTTTCGTATCTTCATCAACAGGGTCCTATGGGTCCTCGTGGTCCTCCTGGACCCCCTGGCTCCTCTGTAAGTATTCCTTATCAATTACATGACTGTATCTCAGATGACTGCATGAACATAAAAAACAAATATGTTGTATTGATCTGTTTTTCTTGTTGTCCTTCAGGGTCCTCAGGGTTTCACCGGACCCCCTGGAGAGCCTGGTGAGCCCGGAGCCTCTGTGAGTATACAAAACCTTCTACTAAATAAATACTTGTCTTGGTTTGTCTTTGATGAAGATGATGAATTGGGCAGGAAAAGCTCATTAGTTCACAACTCAGTCAGGAACCCCATAAATCTGCATGATTGTCCTTCTTGTTTACATTCAAATTTGTTATTGCTGGTACCGTTACATACATTACTCCCTGTTGTAATCACCCTCTGACTCATACCACTTTTTGTCAGTGATAAATGCCCCACTCACCCCTTTGTTCTTCACCCCCAAGCAACATAGTGAACATTCATAGACATTACCTGCAAATACTCAACATTACTTTGGTGCTAATCCAGTTGTTTATTGGTGTTTTTAGGGTGCCATGGGTTCTCGTGGTCCTTCTGGCCCCCCTGGAAAGAACGGAGATGATGTAAGGGACTTATTAAATTATTTCCTTCCTGTGTATCCTTGCTTACCGGACTTGTTTACGTCTATGGATGTCATACAGTTATATTCATGATAATTCATAACCTACCGAAAGAATTAAACTGGTCCTTTTAACACTTAGTAGATTAATTAATCTTCACATTTTCTACTGTTGTTTTCTTTATGTCATTTATTTATTGTCTGAAGGATACATACTGCAGTCAGTGATTGTTGATGCCACACCCTCATCTCTTACTAACCTCCTCTCTGTGCGTCTTCAACAGGGTGAGCCCGGCAAACCTGGACGCCCCGGTGAGCGCGGAGCTGCTGGCCCTCAGGTGAGCGATTCCCATTGAGGGCAAAAGGTCAGGAGATGGTCAGGCAAAAATGAATCCAATACTGGCATTTCTCAAATGTCAGTATTGGATTGGACAAATGCTCAAATGTCCATTCAGTAGCTCTCAAAACTCCTGGTCCTGGTTGTACCTCCTCTCCATTTGCTGAAATATGTTAATATTGAAAGTTATTACAGGAAGATGTGATGCAAGATCAGTTAGTGACATATCTCTTGTTTTCCTCCTGCAGGGTGCTCGTGGATTCCCCGGAACCCCTGGACTCCCCGGCATCAAGGGACACAGAGTGAGTTCGGAGGAGCATTGAATACCAAAATCATTCTTTACAACTGCTGTCCTTGTCATTATGAGTGTGTGACTGATCTTATGATGCTCGTTGATTTTGTCCACAGGGTTTCAGCGGTCTGGATGGAGCTAAGGGAGACGCAGGACCTGCTGGCCCTAAGGTGAGATAGCAGGATGTGCTCTTGCTCTCCAAAGCAGGAAGCTCATCGTATAGTGCACCAATATTTCAGTTTGAATCACGAGGTTACATCCGTTCTAATGCCAATCTTTATTTCCCATCTATCTACAGGGAGAGGCCGGTGCCTCTGGTGAGAACGGTGTCCCTGGCTCCATGGTATGTTTTGTTTCACCTCAATTAATTTGTTGACATGCACTTTACTCTAAGGAATAGCCATTCTTGTACAGTATAGATTAGATGCAACACTTTAATTCTCATCCCATTCATAGCCGTTGCGCTGTCAAGCTAATATCGTTCTCTTCTTGTCTTTTCTAGGGTGCTCGTGGTCTCCCTGGTGAGAGAGGCCGCCCTGGACCTCCTGGCCCCTCTGTAAGTAACCTTATCCATTTACTGAAACACCTGACTGGGGAAAGACTGGAGCATGTTCCTGTTTATCTGTGATATTTAGTCATGTACTGTTGTTTAGATCTGCTTATGTTTGCACATTTTGAGTCATATATGTTTTTTTCCCAAATGTCACTTGGATTGAATCTCCTCCTTCTCTGCAGGGTGCTCGTGGTAATGATGGCAACACTGGTCCCGCTGGTCCTCCCGTAAGTATTTTATTTTGCACTGTTAACTGTTAATTATAGCACCTACCTAAAACTGTTCAGTGACGTTGCTACAAAATACTGTTGATTTGGTACCAAACAGTTGCTATAAATGGGATCATATGGAATGATTCATTGTTAGTTTACCATCAAATCATTGGATGTCTTTGTGCATCAAGATTGTCTGTTAACATCATCATGCGTCTTTATTCGTCAGGGACCTACTGGATCTGCTGGTCCCCCTGGATTCCCCGGTGGTGCTGGAGCTAAGGTAAGTCACCCAATACTCAAGACATTTTTTATATCACATCAAAATACAGTGATTAGTTGGCTTGCTAGGTTTCTCATCCTTAGATTAGGTTCAGCAATATCACTCAGCTTCACTGCTCCATGTCTAACTTGGTGTGCATCATGAAACCTTTAAAATTGCATCTATGTATCCATCAAATAGCGGTTGTCCTTACAGCCAGGGACAACTCAGGAGTAACATGATAATATTTTAACTTATCGGCACCCACTCACTTTGTAACCCACCTGACTGTATGTCTCATCATCTCCCTGATCTTGTTCATTAGTAGGAAAACTGGGGACATTAACTGTCTGTGCAGATTAATCTCATTCATCCCACTTGGACTGTAGGAGGTTTTAGTGTCTGTAGAATCCTCATTGGGGAAACTTCCCAAAGCAAATTCCACTAATGAATTATACTCTCCATGCTCCAAAGTGAGCCATTAACCAGCATGTCAGTTTGGCACAACACTATATACCCCCAGGTGAACACTGCAGCCACCAGATGGCATCAGTAGACCTCAAATGGCACCTTAACTCTGTCGCCCTGTTTAAATCCGTGAGGGATCTATTTTAATACCCTTTAACTCCCACCTATTCTGAAGTCACACACACCGGAGCTATTTTAAGAATCAAGAGGAGGAGAGTAGACAAAACAGTCAGTGATGTGACAACTGTCAAAAACTGGGCTGTGATGACAGAACAATGTCATGATTTGAAATGGATACAAGCAGTGAACCAATTCAAGCTGTAACATTTTGAAAAATTGATACACTTAATTTCCCACTAGTGTCAATAAACTAGTTCAACATAGATCTCGTCTTTACATTGTAATTCACTTGTATATGTAATGTAATTAATATTGGGCAAGATGGACGGCTTCTTTGAGCTCTATCATTTATTTTGTTTTCATTAAGGTACTCACAATATTGAAGCAGATTTCTGAGACATTGTTTCTTCCCTCCACAGGGAGAGACTGGTCCTCAGGGAGGCCGTGGATCTGAGGGACCCCAGGGAGCCCGTGGTGAGCCTGGTAACCCAGGACCTTCTGGACCTGCTGGAGCTGCTGTGAGTGGATACTGGACTACCTATAGGCGCCTTTTTATACGCTGTCAAATCCATAACAGAAATTTTAAAAAAAAAATGAATGATTCATATTAAACACTTTATGTCCTTCCTCTCTCTTTAGGGTGCCCCTGGATCTGATGGTTCCCCTGGTGCTAAGGGTTCTCCTGTAAGTGTCATACACACTGATCCCTTTTTATTACACTTAAATCCTGCATATGAAGTTTTCTGACACCCTGATTCTCCATCTCATAGGGTGCTTCTGGTATTGCTGGTGCTCCTGGTTTCCCTGGTGCTCGTGGTCCTGCTGGAGCTCAGGGAGCTGTTGGTGCTCCTGGTCCCAAGGGTAACAGTGTGAGTAGACAGTTGATTGCATGAAGTTGTTTGAGTTTTGGTTTCAGCACACATTGTTTGCCAGCATTATTGAGACCTTGGATCACCTGACAGCTTAAATAAAATGTGCCTGTTTCTGCCAACAGGGTGATGTTGGCACTCCTGGTCCCAAGGGAGAGCCTGGTTCCAAGGGAGAGTCTGTAAGTTTCAGAAATACATGATTTTGCAGTTAATTTAAGATTCTGTGTGATATTAGCTAATAACTTTGAAGACCTTAGTTTTGAACAAATATCCCTTCCTTTCTTTTTCCAGGGCCCCGCTGGAGTTCAGGGACTTCCTGGCCCCTCTGGTGAGGAGGGAAAGAGAGGAGCTCGCGGAGAGCCCGGTGTTGCTGGACCCCGTGGACCCAGTGGAGAGCGTGTATGTTACTCCATCTTTCTCTTCAACTACATCAAACTTCTGTCAGATACTGTAGTTGCCTTTGGTTTGAGGAGAAGAACAAACTTGTAAATCATGGGCAACAATCAGGTCTCGATGTTAAAATCCTCTGATGGATGCTCCTACAAAGCAGTTTACATGTTTACAGTATGTTAAATTCCCGGGGGGATTCACCCCTGGAGTTGAGCATTTACACCACAGTTAGTGACATGCTTGTGTCTGTTTTTCCATTAGGGTGCCCCTGGTGCTCGTGGTTTCCCTGGTGCTGATGGAGCTGCTGGTGGCAAGGTGAGTTACTTAATATACCCAATACATTCTCATCCAGGGTGGTAATGAATCTGTCAAACTTGGTTCTGGCTTACTACACCCCTTATCTCACCAATTTTGATTGTATCCCACTGATAATATGAGGTCACTCACTGAAAAACTTCAGAAATCCATAAAAACATTAGCAAATATTTAAATAGGGATAATATAGCTTATAAACTTCACCCACTATCATGAACTTATGGAGGTTTCTCCTGACTCTTCTTCTCTCGTATGACAGGGAGCCCCTGGTGAGCGTGGTGCCACCGGCGCAATTGGAGCTCAGGGAGCAACTGGTGAGTCTGGAAGCCCCGGTGCTCCCGGTGCCCCTGGATCCAAGGTGGGTTCTCCAGCATATTTCTTCCTGTGCAACATGAAATTCTCTTTAATCTTAAACTAAAAGTAAAATATCATGGCCCTTTCTCCATAGGGTATGACTGGTAGCCCTGGAAGCCCTGGCCCTGATGGCAAATCTGGACCTGCTGTAAGTACTAAATCACTATTAGTATCAGATAATATCAACTTTAATAAGAGAAAATATTTTATTATAATAAGAAGAGGAATTGCAGCTGTAATCAGTCATTTTAGTCATGATAGGAGAGCATATTTTAAATATTTCCTCCTGTTTTCCAATGATCTTTAGGGTTCACCTGGACAAGATGGCCGCCCTGGACCTGCTGGCTCCACTGGAGCCAGAGGCCAGCCCGGAGTTATGGGATTCCCTGGACCCAAGGGAGCCGCTGTGAGTTAACAGAACGTCTCCACTCATTTTGGTTTCAAATGCAAAAAACAGATCTCTAAAGGGTGTATAGATGTGGTCACCATCATCAAATTTCAAGTTCAGTTTTTGTTAATGTTATACATATCATTCATCCTGGTAAGAAAAGTATTCCTAGCACTAAATAAAAACACAGTTGTTTTAAATAAACAAAAATAAGCTGTAAGGAGATCACAAAGAAATTAGTATAATCTGTGTCAGTCCTTTTGTGGCCCATTACATTAAATTAAAACAGGAATACTGATGCAAAATCTTTAATGAGCAGGTGTAAGTGTGGACTTTGTTCTTCTTAACAGGGTGATGGTGGTAAGCCTGGTGAGAGAGGACCTGCTGGTGCTACTGGCGCTGTTGTAAGTACTTGTATATACAAATCACACTCTGTAAACAACTGTAAAAAACTGATGTTTTCTATGTAAAAAAAAAAAAAAGCTGAGAAGCTGTTGAAAATTGATTTGGGTCATGTTTTTGTTCACAGGGTGCCCCTGGCAAAGATGGTGACGTTGGTGCTCCTGGACCTTCTGGCCCTGGTGTATGTATCTCTCTAAAGCAACTGATATTTCCATCAGTATTTTGATGTACATTTTAACTTTTACATTACCTGTTTCAAGGTTTCTCATCATTATATTTTCTGTTCAGGGACCTGCTGGAGAGAAGGGAGAGCAGGGACCTGCTGGTCCTCCCGGATTCCAGGTGGGTTTCTCAGCAGCCTGAGCCCTGTCTTTGGTTTGGTTGTTATATTTCTGAGCTGTGTCACAATTTTACTTATTAAACGTATTAAATTTTAAAATAACTTCCTTATTATTTGTGCAGGGTCTTCCTGGACCCCAAGGTTCTACTGGTGAGACTGGCAAGCCTGGTGAGCAGGTAAGAGTCACAGGATATTGGCTTCATAGCCATCCCTACTTGTAAACTAGGCCTTCATGTGTAATTTAAAAGTTAGTTGCTATTCATACATCTTATATGCAGTCAGTTATGAAGCACATACAGCATATAGAGTTACGAGTATTGTGAGGTTTCAAGATTAAAGATTTTGTCATTAGAATCCTGCTGGGAGATTTCTTCATTGCAAATCATACTGAAACAGTAAATCAAAATTCATGAAAACCATCTCCCCATTCCCTCTTTTCTTCAGGGATCTCCTGGTGAGGCTGGACCCCATGGCCCATCTGGACCAAGAGTGAGTATCTACTGCATTTCAGAAGCAACCATGGTAAACCCTGTTCCTTTGGTTTTTAGTTAAAATGGTCACGACTGATGCGTCTCTTCTGTCCTTCAGGGCGACAGAGGTTTCCCCGGTGAGCGCGGTGCTACCGGTATCACTGGCCCCACTGGAGCCCGTGGTGCCCCCGGCCCTGCTGGTAGCGATGGACCTAAGGTAGGTTAACAAAAACAAAAAACTGTTAAACATTAAACACTGATTTTGATATTAAATATAATTTTTCACTCCAGTCCAGTTTTTGAAATGACACAGAATTTAAGAGAATTCAACTAGTTCACTGACATCAACACACAACCATTCACAGGAAAGTGTTAGCACATATATCAGTCGCAAAACTACCATAAAACAGGCAGATACATATCTTTCATATTCTTTCAGGTCCATAAACTGAGAGCAGTCCAACATATTAAAACATCCTGTCATACAAAGAGGCCAGTTTTGTAAAACATAGTTTGCTGCTTTCTTTTTGCCAGTATATAACAGACATGATTGATTATTTCACTTGCAGCCCATTTGATTTTCCTGATGGATAATAATGGGATTATTTATGTTTTTGTGTTTGTGTGCAGGGAGAGCCTGGTGCTGCTGGTGCCCCCGGCGGTATTGGAGCCCCCGGTATGCAGGGAATGCCCGGCGAGCGCGGAGCTTCTGGTCTTCCTGGTGTCAAGGGAGAGAGAGTGAGTATTACACCAATACAGTGTAGGTTATCAATGTTTATCACGACAAACACAAACGGGAAAGAGTTTGATTTAGTGGGAATTAAGGGGGAGAAACTCTCTCACTGTTATAGTCACAGTTACTTTCAGTTTCTCAAACTCATCAGCAAAATATAAAGTTCTTGTAACTAAGTAATGGTGGGTAAACTTTTTTTAATATCATCTCCAGCCACCTTAATAACCTTTCTCTCTTCTCAGGGTGATGGTGGTTCCAAGGGAGTTGATGGTGCCCCTGGTAAAGATGGCGTGCGTGGTATGACTGGTGCTATTGGAGTCCCTGGACCTCCTGGTGCTCAGGGTGAGAAGGTAAGAGTGGCCACTACATTGTCTTCCTACAAATATCACAGATCCAGATTCTTGATGCTCTGGCTTTGTCCTCCCCCGGCTAATGTGGGTTAAGTCATAAAATTAGTAGTTAGGATGACCAACTAACTTGTCTGCTCACTTGTCCTCCTTCCTCTCTGGTTTTAGGGTGAGGGTGGCCCCCTTGGAGTCTCTGGACCCACTGGTCCTCGTGGTTCCCCTGTAAGTCCTTTTTCCAACACACCTAATTGAAAACTAGAAAGCAAACTCAAAAACATGCTCAACATAAACTTTATATCATGTCTGAATGACCCTAAAACTTCTTTCTCCAACAGGGTGAGCGTGGAGAGACTGGACCTCCCGGACCTGCCGGATTCGCTGGACCTCCTGTAAGCCCGTCAATAATTACATTTTAGCCCAAGACTGAAAAGTACAACACACTTACTTAGGTTAGAGGTGACTCAAGAAAGCATGAGTTGACTTGCGTCTTCTCTCGCCCTCCAACCTCAGGGTGCTGATGGTCAGCCTGGTGCCAAGGGAGAGACTGGAGACAGCGGACCCAAGGGAGATGCTGGTTCTCCTGGACCTGCCGGACCTCTTGGAGCTTCCGGTCCTCAGGTAGGCCCACATCTCAGATGACACATACTGTAGAGTAGTAATGGATAACACAATTCACAGTATACCAACCAATATTTTTATTTCATTATTGATGCCAGATGGTAGTGGTAATGAGTTTTATAAATGGGATATATTGATGATGATGATGATGATGATGATTAGATAGTGACTCCTCTTTAACTTATTAATTTTTCTGTCAACAGGGACCTGCTGGTCCTCCTGGAAGCAAAGGTGCTCGTGGTGGTGCTGGACCTCCTGTAAGTATCCCATCAACATGTAAGAGTTTATAGAATCAGGTGACACTCTAAAAGTTGTTTCAAGTTTCATTCATGATTTCATGTGTTTGTGTGTGCACTTGTAGGGTGCTACTGGTTTCCCTGGACCTGCTGGCAGAGTTGGACCCCCTGGCCCTGCTGTACGTATCACCGTGTCCACATGACACAGTTGCAATATACCAAAATACAATCTTGTCTTCAGTCTGTTTGAATATCAGCATCGTGGTCTTCAGCAAAGTTCAACTCAATACCATGACTCCTCTTTTGCTTCCAGGGAACTGGCGGACCCCCTGGACCCGTCGGACCCGTTGGCAAAGATGGAGCAAGAGGAGCTCGTGGTGAGACTGGCCCTGCTGGTCGCCCTGGTGAGGCTGGTGGTGTTGGAGCCCCAGGAATCGCTGGAGAGAAGGGATCTCCTGGCTCTGATGGAGCCCCTGTGAGTGCCTGCTATAGTTGTGAAGGTTTTTGACAACGTAAAATCGTACTACAGCGATCTCTTTTCATTTATGTGCCCACTAATTGACTGCTATGTCCTTCTGCGCAGGGTTCCGCTGGTATTTCCGGACCCCAAGGTGTTGCTGGACAGCGTGGTATTGTAGGTCTCCCCGGACAGCGTGGAGAGCGCGGTTTCCCTGGTCTTCCTGGACCATCTGTGAGTATCTCTGAATACGCTATGGTCAGAGTGCATTCTGTAAACTCTGTGGCCTAAATGACAAAGTACAACAATCTTTAGGGTTTCCTTTGCATCAGGACAGGACAGTATGAATGTACATTATTTCTAAAACTCCCATCTGCACATCCACATGCATGCAGATCACTGACTTCTCTTGTATTACTTCAGGGTGAGCCTGGAAAGCAGGGACCTTCTGGACTTGTTGGTGAGCGTGGAATCCCCGGACCTGCTGGACCCCCTGGACTGTCTGGTGCCACCGGAGAGGCTGGTCGTGAGGTATGCCGCCTGTTGTCTGTTGTACCATGTAGAGTACTTACACAGGAGGGTCTCACACTCCTACAGTCCACGCATATTCACTCATTGGCCGATGATGCACTGAATCTGTGCAGATACAGAATGGCTGCCCTAGAATGTTGATGCTAACCATTGAACATAATGATGATTGCTCCTCCACAGGGATCTCCCGGTCATGATGGTGCCCCCGGTCGTGACGGAGCTACTGGCCCCAAGGTAAACTTCCTTTTCTGGTCTAATTTTTTAAGTCTTTCTCAGGCCTCAAATAATATCTCAATACCAAACCCTCTACTTTGTTTTGCCTGATCATTTAATCTTTAGTCCGATACAGTTTCCCACTAGAAACGGTACAATTAGCCTTAAGCCTCCTAGCATCCTCTCACTGGAGATTTATTCCTACAGGGAGACCGTGGTGAGAGTGGCATGGCTGGACCCCCTGGAGCCCCTGGTGCTCCTGGAGCCCCCGGAGCTGTTGGCCCATCTGGAAAGACTGGTGACCGTGGAGAGAGTGTAAGCGCCCCCTTCTGTTTATCTTGATGCTACTGAAAGATGTACATTTGGTAATACACTGGGAAGATAACTTAAAATTTTTTTGTCATCTGATTTTCCCACTCTCTCCTTCCTCTAGGGTTCCGCTGGTCCCGCCGGTCCTGCTGGTCCCGCTGGTGTCCGTGGTCCTGCTGTACGTTCATCACTGCATTATATGTATCACTAACATCTCTTAGCATCATTTTGAAATAATGGAGAAGTCCTCATCTTGACCTCCTGTTGCCTTTGTTCAGGGACCTTCTGGTGCCAAGGGAGACAGAGGAGAGGCTGGTGAGGCTGGAGAGAGAGGCCACAAGGGACACAGAGGATTCACTGGCATGCAGGGTCTGCCCGGACCCGCCGTAAGTAACTGGTTCAAACTGATAGAGAAGCAAAAGTTGGTTGATTACTGCATCAACAACATCAAACATTTGATATAAATATCTTCATCTGCCTCTAGGGAACTGCTGGAGAGAGAGGACCTGCTGGTGCCTCTGGACCCGCTGGACCTAGAGTAAGTACAATTTCTCACATTATTGGTGGTTATCTACACACAAAACAATAATGATTCTATAGCACTCAGATACTTTTTGGTTTTCCTTAAAATGTTTCCATTGACTCAAAACAGTTGTGCAGAGTGAATGGCCACTAATCCAGAAAGTGACATAATAAAAAAGATGCAGTGCAAATGCAGTGCAAGATAAGCAGGACCATACATGTTATAGCATATATACATGCACATGATGTCAGTAAAATGACAAGCTGAACTGTAATGAACTGATGTTTTTTCTCATTGAGTGATGATGTGGCTTTTGTTCCATAGGGACCTGCTGGATCTAATGGTTCCCCTGGTAAGGATGGCATGAACGGTCTGCCCGGACCCATCGGACCCCCTGGACCTCGCGGTCGCAATGGAGAGATGGGACCTGCTGTAAGTTGCACCACTATCTTTATAATATCCATATACTTGTAAATTCACTTTGAATGTGGTTATAAAATGGAAACCCCTGGTGTTTTCAAAAAGGGTCCTCCTGGACCTCCTGGACCTGCCGGACCCCCTGGACCTCCTGGCGGTGGATTCGACTTCGTCAGCCAGCCAATCCAGGAGAAGGCCCCCGATCCCTTCCGTGGCGGCCACTACCGCGCTGACGACCCCAACATGATGCGCGATCGCGACATGGAGGTTGACACCACCCTCAAGACCCTGACCCAGAAGGTCGAGAAGATCCGTAGCCCCGACGGTACCCAGAAGAGCCCTGCCCGCATGTGCCGTGACCTGAGGATGTGCCACCCTGAGTGGAAGAGCGGTGAGTGCGAGTCGGAGCCCTGTTGGAGCCTTTAGATGGAGTATAACATGAGGATAAGCTCCGATTCAAACTGTTTTATGTTCCTTCGTTACAGGCGCTTACTGGGTTGACCCCAACCAGGGCTCTCCTCTGGATGCCATCAAGGTCCACTGCAACATGGAGACTGGCGAGACTTGCATCTACCCCAGCGAGTCCAGCATCCCCATGAAGAACTGGTACCTCAGCAAGAACATCAGAGAGAAGAAGCACGTCTGGTTCAGCGAGTCCATGACCGGTGGATTCCAGGTGAGAAGACAGTGTCTCAAAAACTTCATCCTCATCCACTGATAGGTTATAGGACATGTACAGCACTGTTAAGCCAATGACGGTAAAACATGTGCATTCTTCTCTTCCCTCCACCGTGCAGTTCCAGTATGGCAGTGACGGAGCCGATTCCGAGGATGTCAGCATCCAGATGACCTTCATGCGCCTGATGTCCAACCAGGCCTCTCAGAACATCACATACCACTGCAAGAACAGCATTGCCTACATGGACTCCGCCACTGGCAACCTGAAGAAGGCTCTGCTTCTCCAGGGCTCCAACGACGTCGAGATCAGAGCCGAGGGCAACAGCCGCTTCACATACAGCGTCAGCGAGGATGGCTGCACGGTGAGTTTACATAAAAATTCATAAAAAATTGGTAAAATCATCTGACCTTGTCTTGTCTAGAGAAGCAAGATTTTACAGCATGTGTGCAAATGTAATTGAGTCAGTTTTTTGGAGCAATTTCTGAAATTTTCTCCTTTTCCTCCTCTCCACAGTCACACACTGGCGCATGGGGCAAGACAGTCATCGACTACAAGACATCAAAAACATCTCGCCTGCCCATCATTGACATTGCTCCTATGGATGTTGGTGCCCCTGATCAGGAATTTGGCGTCGAAGTTGGCCCCGTTTGCTTCTTGTAAAAATGAAAGAAATATGGACATGACATTGTTGTTTTTTTTTCTAGCAGTCATCTCTAAATCCTTTTTTTCTATGCATTCAAAACTCATTCGGCTGCCATTGGCCCACATGCTTAAAACCACTCTACTGAAGACGATGTTTGTGTTTTTTCCAATCATGAGAAGTTTTTGGGACTGCTACTTCAACCGAAAACCAACCACAAGGACACTTTAAAAAGAATCTTTTGTTTCCACTGGCAACAAGAAAATAATATATACTTGTGTAAAATTTCCCCCTGGAGATTGAGAAAAAAAAAAGAAAAAAGAAAGATCCACACTCGCAATGAAACACAGGTGACTTTTGCCATTTTCTACCACTGCAGAAGGACATTGAAAACAACAAATGATATGTACCATTTTTCTGGTGTTAAATAAATTGTAAAAAGTGTGAAGTGTCTTCTTGTTATAAATTCCTAAAAAAAAAAAAAAAACACCTGAATGTTGCTCAGACAAACTTGACCAGCTAATGAGCAAGACAAAGAAGCTCACCTTCATTGCAATATGTAGATGGCTACCTCATAACAAGAAGTCACCCCCAATTTTTCTTAAATGAAAAGGGTATATTTTACACAACAAGTCTATTGGGGGGGGGGGAATTAAAACATTCAAAGGTGCTATTACCAACTCAATGAGGTCCAGTTATTGGTGTTTGATGGTGAGACTATCACTGTCATACTGTAATTACTGCCACTAATGTCTGCAGAACCTTTGGTGCTACTAAATTGACTCATTGTCTTGTTGTCTATGCAGTGCAATTGTTTTCTTCTTAAGTGTTGGTTTGATAACAGAGCTCCTCTGCAAAGGTGATGACTGCAGATGTAATGCATGCAATCATGTCTTTGTAGATAAAAGCAAGTGACTCTGATTCAATATCATTTCCCTGCCCATGTGTTCAGTGTTGACCTTTCTGTCTGTTTTGCCCCTGTGGAAAACTCCTCTTCACTAAAAAAAAACAATAGAAAAAACAGCACACATCTCCCATCCTGTTGTTTATGTTGTTTGTTGATGTCTTTTTCGCGAAGGGTTTCTTAAAAAAGAATTTGAAGCAGACCCACTTTCATGGTTTAAAAGAGAGATTCTGTACTTATTTTGTACATGTATAATAAATCGAGATGTTTTTAATTATTTTGGGTGCTGAAATAAAGCATGTGAAGTGGTCTACTCAGTGGCGGAGTTTTCACTGTTATGTTTTGCAACTGTTGTGAAACTGAAATCAGGTGGTAGGAGCTGGAAAGTATTCCACATACTGAAACTGCATTTCACATTCTTAGGAGACCCATGCATGTTAGATCTCTGGTATTGAAATATAATTAAAGTAGGTTGAGAAATCAACTGTTCCACAACAGTTGCACTTATTGTTTCTACTAAGCAGCAGTGAAAACAAGGCCAATACTTAAGACTCCAACCTGGCTCGTCTTACTCTCACAATTAGTGCAAATTATTGGCTCTGCAGCTCGTTTCCTTTAGAAATCAGGTCTAAAATCAGTGTAAATGTACCTGACAGCCAGAAATGTTAATGGGACATGTAACTGTGGCAGTTTCCATGTCTTGTTTTCATTTCCACACTCAAAAACAGGGAACTGCATTTGCATGAGAATCACTGTTCACTGTTAACAGGAGAGGAGATGTGTGTAAAACCCGAACGCTGTGAAAACAGATGAAGATACACCAGCGACCTCTTCTGGACGTCTAGTGCGACAACAGCTGCTTTAAAGGGAAGTTTAACGCTGGATCATGGTTTGACATTTTCCGGGCTTCAGCGCTCACCTTTGGCCTCCACTCAAGATGTCACGACCTGAGAAAACACTACCATGATGCTCCCTTCATCTCTAGTTATTCAGTATCTCATAATAAAAAAGTAAAAGGTAAGTGAAAAAGGTAAGTCTTTGTTAATCATCTAGTGACCACTGTCCACTTGCCCCATTGTTCCCAGCTGGGAACAACTGAGATAGAGAAATACAGATAGAGGAAACACATTTTTATTCATATATAAATGTGACAGACTGTTTATATAAAGACAAAAAAACAGCTAATCTCTTCATCTTATCTGATGCCCTCCAGTACTGCACCCATTGAAGTCAATTAAAGTAAAAAGTAAATGCAGTTGTACTTTGAAATGGTAAAACAAAGGTTTGGCAGCCTTGTCATTGAGCCTAGTTAAGTAAACCTCTGTCTTTATATGTTGTCTTCCATATGCACAGTATGTCCCTCTCCTGTAGTAATGAGCTGTACAAAGCTTGCTCAAGCTGCCAAGCGTCTCTGAAATGTGAGTGTGAATGCCTTTTCCTTTTACCCCAATTACTCCTCCAACCAAGAGACTGACTACACGTCTAACATCTTAGGCTTAGTTAATGGACAGAACTGTGACTGAATATATGTGGCTTTTAATATTTTTTATTAGTAGTGAAAGATGGTGGAATACAGAAAATCATAAACGTCAAATAACAATTTGGAAAACAGCACACTCTTCATTTATGTGAATGGGACCTAAAGAAGAAAAAACACAATTCCCCACTGCAAATATAGAGCAATATACTGACTGCAAGAATGACACTTTATCCATCATTGTTCTTATTTTCTGCAAAAAAGAAACAATGCAATTAGTCTGTGCTTTTTGAATGCTTTGGATCATCAAAAATAGTTAAAAAAAAAAACAACAACAAAAAAAGAACCTTAGAAGTCTAAATATAGACCAGAATGATGCATGAGTGTGTTTACCTGGGCAGTGTTTCACAGTAGGGATCACTATGAAAACACAAGAGTAAAACAAATAAGAATTGAATGACTTTGCAGGACTCAGTAACAATAACAGAAACAGGACGGGGATTGCTGGTGACAACGATAATAGATCTGTGAATAAATGGTGAGAATGAGTGGGTGAGGGTCTTACTGCTGGGCCATGATGAGGGGGACGGGGCTGTCATAGCGCGGTGGCGGAGCCCTCTCCAAAGTCCGGCTGTTGAACATGGGCAGCGTGGACAGAGGTGGAGGAGCACCTCGGTTTCCAGCCATGTTCCTCAGCTCATCTGTGTTATTGTGAATGGTGTAGTGGTGGTACAGCTGAATTCTGCAGCAAACAGGACGTCACGTACATTATGTGTGTGATTTTTTCTACAACCTTTCCGTGTTAGATCAATGAGACTCAAATACACTCAAATTGTCTGAAAGTGTTGGTTGTCTGCTTCAACCATTAAGGTGGCAGTTACTAATTGGTACTTTTCGGATACTTGATTTTTGACTTTAAAAAACACACAATTAGCTTAAAAAATAGAATGTATTAATAAAGATTTGTTATAAAGAGTTGTTCCACCAACTTCCAACATAGTTTCATTTAAATAACCATACAATAACATTTATTATAACTACCCAATCATCATCATCATCATCATGACCTGCCAAAATTAACTTTTGACCCATTGGCGGCCCAACCCCTTGATTGGGAACCACCTGACTAAGATACCTAACTATGTAAAAAATAGTAAAATACAGTAAAATGCTGCTTACACATTATGCATAGGTATTAACCATCAAATAGTGCCATATATAATAGTATATCAGTCACAGGGACCATTTTACTGCAGAACCTGGAACCTTATAATATCTAAATATGATCAAAATACTTCTTCCACCATTGCTAATATGTGTTAAGTTTGTCTTCAGTGTTCTGGTGATAATAATATTTATAAACGGGTGTTTAAAAGGCTGAAACAAAATGATGGCTGACTAATCTCTCATGTATGTTATTAATGCAAGTGGTGGAAGTATTCAGATGTTTCCTTTAAGTAAATGTACCAAAACAACAATGTAGAAATACTCTGTTCCACACTTAGATCAGAAGTAAAGGTATTCATTATGCAGAGTGAAAAATGTTTTGTGTTAAGTCTGTTAACAGCATCAGTCAGAGAGCAGTGGAAAACTCAATGTACTTACTGGTTTGTCCTTGCATTCCTTTTTGCACTATAAAGTAAAAAAAGATTAAGGTGTCATGTTAGAAAAATGTAATTTGGCGAACTGAGCCTTTATGACAATGACATTTTTCATTTACAAAACAGATACATACACTCCCTCTCGCCGGCCGTACATGATGTAGGCCAGCAGCAGACACAGGATGATGGCGAGGATCAGGGGCACGATCACTGTCACGATGTAGTCCGGGAAGTAGTCTCTGCTTGGGGGAGACTCAGGAGGGTCGAAGACACCTCCATCCTCCAGTATCCCCGAGCCCATCGTGGGAGCAGGTGGAGTCGGCTCCTGCTTTTTCAGATCAAACTGCAGCAGGGAGAGAGAGGGGAGACGTCACAGTCTTTCTTCTGTTTATGTGAGACACACAGCCGCAGATTATGGGACTCTTATTGGGCCATTGTGTTTCAACACTAAATCCTTACACAACCACAGCATGCTCATTCACATATATCATGTGTTGTATATCTATTTTCATTTAAAAGATATTCCCACATGAACATCCAAGCGTCTCGTCAGGCCTCACCAGCTCCGTCTTGCACCAGGTGATACAGTTGCTGGGAATGCGGCAGAAGTTACAGCCTCCCGGGGACTTGACTCTGGCCCCTGCTGTGCACTGCTTCTGGTGCTCTGGTGTCAGGACCCTCAGGAGACAGTCGGAGAAATACTCCTCGGACCCCACCTTCACATACACGCTTACACAAAACAGATTTTAATGAGCATTTTTTTATTGATATTTCAAAGCTAAAACTTAAGAACACGTTTGCACAAATCTCTCTGTTTACCCTTCAAAGTGTCCTGCGAGAGGGAGGGGAACTCTTCCGCCACGGTCAAGGGCGTTAGTTATATTAACAATTTCCAAGGCCTCTGTGTTCCACAGCTTCTGTAAATCCTGCTTTATCTCATCCTGAACAGAAGAGGGCAGCACCCTCTCAATCTCCCGCAGCTTGATGAAGAACTCGGCTTGATAGGGTAACATGTCCTCTGTGAGGGACAGCAGTGATGCACCACATGTTATCTGTAGTTCCCCTCATATATTCTCATTCATTATTGCCATCGCTGTGCTGTGCGTTTGTGATATCAGTGAAATCATACATACGTGCAGTGACTCTGATCACAAGTATGTGTCTGGCAGTTTCATAGCTCCGCTTGTTAACAGCATAGATCTGTCAGAAAAAGCATGAGAGTCAATTACCATCAAAGTTATCAGTTTTCCAATCCATCCCCAGATATTATTTCACTGTTGGTTTGTGATGAGTGTACATTTACTTCCCATCAACCTGCCTTGTCTGCTTCTGCATTGGTTACGAATTTCCTTTATTTCCCCAGAATGCCATAACCCTCTGGCATCCTCTGTGGGACTTTCACACACCATCTAATTCACATCTTTAGACCGTAAAACATTTTTTTGAAAATAACTTTTAATAGTAAAATATTTAGTGATTTACAGGTGTACATTGACTTTCAATGACAGTGGCACAAAAAGAAGCTTTAATAGTGTTTTGAGGGATTATAACTAAAGATTTGTCATTTTTTAAAGTGCCTATGTCGATTGTAATGTGTTTCAGGCACCTTGCAAATTGACACTTGAAAAATGACAATGAGAAAACAGATTAATAGCTGAGTTTGTACTGAATTAGGATACCATGCCTATGGGGTGGGGACAATTTAAATGATGCTAAACAAAGACAAAAAATAATGCGTAGAAAGTTGGCAAACATGAACCAAAATCAACCTGGAAAAGGCTGTAATTTGTCAGTATGGTCAGTTTTCTGAATTATAGGTACAGCTATAATCTGTGGTAATGTAGCATGTTTTCAAGCTGTACTACATTCTCTTTGATTGAGACCAAAGGGACACTTGAGAAATTCCTATCTCTCATTCTTCAAAGATATGTTTCCTACTGAATTTTTAATGTTGGGTTCAAAATAGCAGCTCTAGAGAGAAAAACAAGCTTTTGTCTCTGAGGGTTTGACAACAAAAACTGACATTTGCCACTGATGTTTCAGATAGCTGCATATTTTTCAGATTCGCCTCCACTGTAGGGAACTCTTATCTATGTTGGGCCCATTATATTCAGAGACAGGAAAATGTGAGAATATATAACTAAACAGCAAATATCAATGACTTCATACCTCAATTATATGTTTTCCTGCTGATGTTGGTGTGCCATAGAGGAAGCCATTATCATAGGGCTGTCTTTGGGTGAAGCGCAGCCACTCTGGTAGGTCTGGGTAATTCTGCCTGTTGCACTTAAAAATCATGGGGTCATCATACAAGCGCCCAGCTGTATAAGATACAAAAACAGGAGCAGAGAAATAAACAAATACAATGAGAAAATCTATAGCTTGTAACTTTGTTTAATAATGAGAGAAGGGTGAATTAATGGTTGGGGTTCTTACCGTAGAGTTTTGACAAAGGTTCAAAGTCGTTCTGGAAAGTCTCTCTCATCAGCTCATATGTAAATAACTTCCCAACAGGAGTGGAAACTTTGATCTCGGCATTGGCCCCAAACACACTGACAGCACAAACTGTGTGGAAATGTAAAAAAAAAAAAAAAAAAAAAAAGCACCAAAAGATGCATCTGAATGGTCAAAAAATCATATCAAGAAAATCCTTAAACTTCACTTCAAAATGTAACAACACACACCCCCTGATAACAGCTTGGTCTATACAGTCCGTGACAGCTGAAGACCATAGATTTACACTACAAACCACAGACCTGATACTACAACAGGAAGAGGGCCTGCCAGTGTAGTCATATTGCATGAAGTTGAATGATTTTGGGAATAAACTTGCCTGTATAGAAGAAGACCCAGCTCCTGCAGCCTGCCATCTTGTTTTGGCTTTTGATTGACAGAGCCAAGCGGAGAGGGGCTTGGTCACAGCAAAAGACATGTCAGGGCTATTTTTGTTCCACTCACCTAATAACATCCGGGAGGGGTGTCTATGAGTCTGTGAATGTGAGCTATTAAAATATGATGCTTTGTTATAGGCTAAACTACCAACAGTATGTACTGTCAGTCAATGATTTAATGATTATTATATTATTCTAATAATGAGTCATTTTCGTTGTTAAATGCCACAAATTTAATCGTTTCCACTTCCATTTGCTGTTATTTCCTGGTAATTCTTTTAATAATTGTAATTTATCTTAAATAATTCGGAGGTTTAGGGTGCTGGTTGGACAAAACAAGTATTGTGAAGGTGTCTTTGGGCTGTGTGTAATTATGATAAACATTTCTCAAAAATTTTACAACTTACAAAAAAATGATCAGTAATTTGAGAATATAATCAGAAGATTAATCCATAATGGAAAATAATCATCAGTTGTAGACTTATTGGCCTATGGTTAAAAAGTAACAGTTGGTTGAGCTGCAGCTAACATTATTGCATCAATAATAATAATAATGATAACAGTATAACACTCACAGGGGACATTGTTCTACATGGAGTACCTTTACTTTCAATACTTAAAGTACATTTTTCTGATTATACAAACTTTACTTAGTGCATTTAGTCAAGTAAAGTATCTGAATGCTTCCTCTGCCACTGGTAAAACTGCACTTGAGGGGGTGGTGGGTAACGTGTTGTGTCTGCAGATATCAGATAGCAACTATGAATGTATTTTTTAACTTCATCTATCTAGGAAATCATTTTACCCTCCATTTACTGTAGGTAAAAGTTAGTCTAATATACACAAACAATTATTTTATTCATTGACCTTTTTTAAACTTTCAATCACTGACTCACTTTGCTATGCTAAGGCCACAGTTAGACACAACATTTTCATGAGGAAGCTAGATGGCACTACTGCCTTACTGAAAAGTGGCTTACATCCTGTTTGACAGC
Source organism: Seriola aureovittata (assembly GCF_021018895.1). NCBI lineage: Eukaryota > Metazoa > Chordata > Actinopteri > Carangiformes > Carangidae > Seriola > Seriola aureovittata. The sequence continues at coordinate 15,710,534 of NC_079384.1, read as the reverse complement.
ACCTCAGTCCTCTCCTGCTTATTCATCTAGTTATGTCCTTCAGACTAGACCCTCAACTGCTGTGAAATAAAGTTGCCAATACGATAAAAGGGACAGTGGATGACATTTAAGTGAACATGAAACGAGGTCGCTCATGTTGTGTGAAACAGCTGCAGGAGTGTGTTGGCCTTGTGGGTGAATCGCGCTCCCGTAATAGTTTAAAAACCGAGATAGCAGTGGCTAGATTGAAAACCAGCTCTCTCCTCAAAAGGGAAATGCTTTGTCTACATTCAGAGATAATATTTAATGTATCTATCAGCACAGATGCAGAATGCGGGAAGCAACAATGTGGCTGCAAATAACGGATGTGTTATTGGCCAAGGAGGTTTGACGTGAGTGAAGTTTTACTGGGTCCTAATGCGAGTCGGTTAGCTTAGTAGCCACCGGCAGCCGCTAGCTCACTGTGGTTTTCCAGGGGGTCTCCCAGGCAAACAGTAAATGTGATTCATAATAACAACGGTAATAGGGTTTCTGTTGGCCATTTAGTATTTCTGTAGGAAACTGTATTTTTGTAGGTGATGAGGGGGCAATTTGGTCAGGTGCATATACTGCTACCACCTGAAATGACAGTTTATCCATTACAATTGTTTAACCATTGCTTTTAGTTTTTCCACCACATTTATTTAACTAACAGTTATAACGGTTGTTTAAGCCACTCATTTACTACTTTAGCATTTTTCCTCATAACTTTTAGCTAACTATCTTCCATTTACTTTTGCCATTTCACCATTAGCTAACTATAACAGCCAATTATCCACCACTTTTAACTCATAATTTCAACTATTTATCCATTACTTTTATTTAGCTAAGAGTTATTACTGTTGTTTCAGCCACTCATTTACTACTTTAGCCTTTTTCCTCATAACTTTTCCCTTACAGTTATTAGCCTACTGTTGTTTGAACCCCTAATTTTATTTTCAAGCTAACAATCTGTTAACAGACTGTTAATCCATTACCCTTAAATGTTTTAACCATTAACTTTTCCTTTTTCTTCCAACATTTTCAGTTTTGCCATTAACTAGCTATTTCAGCCACATATCCACCACTTATAACCTACAATTTCTGTTAATCCATTAGCTTCTCTAGCCTCTAGCTTTTTTATTTATATATTACTTTTAGCCTTTTTCCACTCTTCCCCATTAAATTGTAACCATCTTTTTCAACAATTTATTCATTTAATATTTTTCCCAATTACTTTTAGCTAGTTAGCTCTTCCAACTGTTTATACATACCTCCAGAACTCTTTAACGTTAAAAGAATCCATTTCTTTTCAACTGTTTAAACTTATTTGCTAGTTACCACATAATCCACCTCTGCACAAGGACCCCTCAGGCATTCTAAGTGGGCTCCAAAAGTCTGAGACCACTTTTCCTGTTCAGGTGGAAAAGTGGTCTCAGACTTTTGGAGCCCACTGTAAAGTACCTCTGGTAGGGAGTCACTGATCTACTGTCAGAAGTGAAACAGCCATCACTCACTACAACACAAGTTTTACAGTTAATGCACTTCTGCTAAGGATAATAAATTAGCACAGGCTGTTGTCAGGCTGTGTAAGTGTCTGGCACTAAGACCCAGCTGCTCCCTCCTCCATGCAGCAGCACTCTGCCGCTACGAGAGGAGGACCAGAAATCTGCAGCTCACAGAATGAAGAGATCAAAATGATGCTGTCTGTAAAAAGGGATTAAACGTAAGCAATCTGTCGTCAGCTGCGGCAAATCCGCGGTCATTACTGTTCTACTTTTCTGTGCAAATATTTTTAATGACTAATGCAATTATCTGTGAAGGTTAGGTTTTCATTGTGTAACTGCAAGCGAGCTAATGACAGATGCATCGTGCACACTTTCTCCGTAGCATTGGACGAGAATTGCAGCGGATGCAAGCAGGCCTTTAATGCGATCTGTTGTTTTTGTTTCTCCCCATCTGCCGGTTTAGTCTGGGCGCCACCTCGCAACTATCGGCTGCTGGTGGATAAAACAGATTTGCCACCGGGGGTTGAGAAAGGAGACATGCCGTCGCTGAGCATCCATTGCGACGCTTGACTGACCATGATGAAGACCGAATCCACATCCAAGAGCACCGGCTCTGGCTCTACGCTCAGGAGCCCATCCCCGCACAGGAACGCGTACGAGGCGGGGATGCAGGCCCTGAAGCCCGTCAAAGACAATGCTGCGAATGGGGACATGCAGGAGGGCCCCCGAGGGCGCAGGTACGGCTCCAACGTGCACCGTATCAAAAACATGTTCCAGCAGATGCAGACCACATCCCCAGCCGATGCAGAGGGAGAGGACGCCACCAGGAACGCCGACAAATCGGTGCGCCTCTCCCTCCCCAGAGCCGGGAGCCTGAACGAGAACGTGGACCACAGCGCGCTGTTGAAGCTCGGGTCCACCGTGTCTGAGCGCGTCAGCAAGTTCGACACCAAACCAGAAAACGGGCACCAGCGGGCCTCGTCGCCAAGCTACTCCAAGCTGCAGGAGACACGCCGCATCTTCGAGCAGCAGCAAGAGAAGCAACAGCAGGAGAAGCTGGCCACCACCAGAGTCCTACTGAAGACAGACAAGGCCTCAGGCTTCCAGGATGGCCGGTTGGACGTGGTGGCTCGTTTCAATGGCAGCACAGAGTCCCTGGACAGCCTGGACACCAGTGAGGCTGTGTCCCCTACAGTCAGCCAGCTCAGTGCTGTGTTTGAACGGGCAGCCGAGCTCCGGAACAACCTCCACCGCCTCTCCTCTACCCCACCGCTCCCCGCTCGAGGGGTCAGCGCCAAGGTGGGTGTGTTGAACTCCAAAATAATCACAAAGAGGGTTAGTGCCTTTGTAGCAGGCAGCCAGGAGGAAGAGCTAAGCTTTCAGAAAGGCCAAGAGGGCCCCAGGGGGAGGGTGACTCCCCCATCTGAAAGTATAAATGGGGGCCAAAGCGCCCTAACTACTGAACTTTCCAGTAATGTAGGAGAGCCAAATGAGCAGAGAGGAAAGACTGTTTCAGATGCAGGTGTTAAGGCCAAAGCTGAGCTCAAACCTGAGGAACACCCCGGGGCCAGTGAGCCTAGCAGCACATCACTGCAAGGTGACATCCACATTTCTGTGGAGAATGGAGAAGCTGCTGCTCAGAAGCAAAGCTCTCTAAAGGGAGGTGAGATGGCAAGGGATGCTGAGGAGGACGACGACAGGACTCTGAGAGACGACCAGTCGGGCCGAGACTCTGTGGATATCAGTACCTACAGCGCAGTGGGGGAGGACTTTGGAGGAAGCCAGGTGGACGAAGAGGAAGATGACGGCGATGACCGCTACGAGCCTGAGTCCAGCTGTGTGGAGATTGCTGGGCTGCCTGCTGAGGAGAGCCCGCCTGCTTCCAGGAAGATCCGCTTCAGCATGGATCCCATCAAGGTGAGGATATACGCTCTGGGAAAACACAGAATTAATATTAAATATTGCAGGTAGAACATGAAGACACTATCTTTGAGACTATATCCTCAGAGACTTGCTTAATTGGGCTGAGTTGTTGAGATCTGCTTAGTAGTAATGTCTGTATTCTGGTGTGTGTGTGTGTGTGTGTGTGTGTGTGTGTGTGTGTGTGTGTTTGATTTTTTTTTTTCATCCTGTGTGTTGTGAGGCCGGTTGGACTTGACCTTAAAGCTTATCTACTGTGGTACAGTCAGCCAGTGTCGCTGTCAGCTGTTTTAATGAACTCACTCAGCTTCTGCTGGTGTCAAAATGATGCTGACATTTTGATTTTACCCTGTTTCAACACGGGGCTTTGCACACTACTAACACCCTCCCTCCACAGTAGTTAATGCATGATCCTGCATTCCTACTGTGCAGCTGACATGGGCCCCTAAAGAACTGCGATGTAGATACTTATCTGAAATGTGGTGGGAGCTACTTCAGTAAATAATTGCTGGGGGGGGGGGCAAAAAGGCCTGGATAATTAGCCCTGTTTTTAGAAAAGTGAATACTCTGCCATGGCCAATGAAAGGTCGGTGGACAGTGTGTGAGGAGCTGAATGAGGAATGGAGTGTTTTTATGTGTGAGAGCGAGAGAGAGGAAGCGAGAAAAGAAACTGTGATCTCTTCTTGGACCAGTGAGATGAGAGAGGAGGAGAGACAAGGAGGAGGAGGAGGAGGAGGTAGAGTTGATTTAAAGTGTCTCTCTGTGTCTGGGGGTGGTTTAATGATCCGTAGAAGAGCATCGGATCCTCTGCAGCTCAGTCTCGCTGCTCGGCTCTGCCTTGAGGTTTGAGGCATACAGAGACTAAAGTGAGCCCTGACACTGTACATCACAAACACATTCCCTCACACAGAAAGCCATTTCAGTGACTAAGGGCTCCTGTCCCATATCATGACCACTCAAGTTGAAAGTTGCTCTTGCTCTCTTCTCATGGCTGCACATCAGCCAGCAGTGCCTTAGTCACTTGGCCTGATATTTCAAAATGCAAGAGTTTAAAAATATCAGATAATGGAAAATAGGTGGACATTACTAAACATAAACAGCTTCAGCAACAATCCTTCATATTTGGCTATAAAAGAGTTGTGACAAAGATCTGAACTAAGGCAATGTAATGCAGACCTGAGCAGTAAACTTTTGAGAGAAACTGTTCAACAATTTGGGAAAATGTCACTATTCGTTTTCTAGCTGAGAATTAGATGAGTAGACTGATAACACTCTTGTGTCTTTATGGTAAATAGGCCACAACCAGCAGCCAGCTAGGTTAGCTTTATAGCATAGCACAAAGACTGGAATTAAGGGTAACAAGTGGCCTGGCTCTGTACAAATGTAACTAAACCAACCTTACAGAACCTCTAAAGCACCAAGCATATATCCCAAAATGTTGTACTGCTCCTTTAATATCTAACCACCTTAACTAAGATGATAGTGACGGTAAATATGGCATATTTGGAGCACTTGAAAGCTTGGTTTCAAAATGTCTACAATTCAATATTTGTGACTAAACATAGTGAATTTTATTATTAAGTTGCTATTCAAAAACACGCTGATTGGTACATGGAAATATGTGACATCATGTTTTTCCAACAGAGCCAAACTGCCATTGGATAATAGTGTGTTTATGTGTGTCCCAAATCCCTCATTGTAAGAATCTAATTGAGACAACTGGTTTTTAGAGCCTTTTACGGTAAATACGACAGTATGAAATTTAAAGTAGTAAACGCCACTGAAAATGAAAGGCACCTTGTGGACAGTTGTTGGTCATAATGTGCCAACAAATGTTGCACTTAAGCTCAGTTCAGCTAAAGGCAGAGAAGAAGAAGGAGATTACTAGACAATGTGACAATCAATGCGAGTTGCAAAATACATAAAGCCTTGCAAATGTTTTTATGAGGAAGGAAATGCATACAACACGTTTGTCAGGCATCAAGGGTACACATAATGTGTCTTGAGGAGAAACATAAACATGTATCCACAAGGAACCTTTAAATAATACTTCTACTTCTCGATAATGTCTACAAGTAAAAACATAATTTTAAACTTGAATTAAAAAAATAAGAAATGCAGCCTATAAAACATACAACAATTACTATGGGAAATGTAATACTGACATAACTGTGATTAGCTATTGTTGAGCTCTAATATCCACACAATCTGGAGGAAACAAACTGTCTCCCCTCCTGCTGAAAAATCCCATGAATCCCATTTAAATCATGCCCTGAGCTTAGCATGCCCATCATGCAAGTGTAATACAGAAGGAAAAGGGAAAAACGGATATCTGTCACATTATTTTATCCTCGTGAGATCAAAGATGGATAGCAGGAGGAAGCATTATGTATGGTGCCATAAAGAAGTCATAAAAAGCAGAATTTGGTTGTGACCCTACAGCCATCATCAGAGAATAACCTCCCACTGTGTCCTTTCACACTGTATCATTGTGGCCTTTGTTATGGAGATTGATGCAGGGGTGGATGAGAGTAAAAGACTGGGGTGGTGGTGGGGGGGGGGGTTGTTGAGGTCAAATGGGAGGGGTGTTATTATGCAGCTCAAATGTCATGCGACTGTATAACTGCCAGCTCTTAAGTCACAGTGTCAGTTTGTTTCTCTTCCAAACAGGAAGTGCCCATTTTTAGTGCATATTTCCCCTCTGTGCAGCTTTTGGCCACAGTTGAGTCTTGTTGTGGTGATGGCGGTTGGATGTCTGGGCGCATGTCTTTCTTTGTCCCTGTTTTACACTGAACGCTCCTCTCTGTATGTCTGTCTGTCTGTCTGTCTGTCTCTCTGTCTGTCTGTCCTCCCAAACTGGCAAAAATAGCAGTTCTGCTTCGGGTAGAGTTCACACTAGAGCCTTTGTTTGCTCCTCCTGACACTCTTTTTCTCGCTCCTTCTTTTCTCCTTTTCGCTCTTTGTCACCAGTCTCCTACTGTTAGTAAAAATAGCAGCATTGTTATCGTCACAGACTTGCCTCGCTTTTCAGGGGCTGCCTCCTTGTTGAACACAGGAAGTAGCCTCTCATGTCTTATTTATTTTTTTTAGCGTGTTTGTTTTGGCTTCATTTTATATCACTCAGCATCAGTGCACTGTAGTTCATGATGTTAGTCTGCTGGCATGTAGTGATTTTTTAATTATTTATCCTATTGTTGGTAGAGAGCTTTTTTCAAAAAAAAAAAGCGTAAGATAATCTCTACTGGATTTGCACTGTGTTCCCACGAAACTAAAAATAATCAGATTTATTTTTCATGCATCAGAATCACCTTGCTCCCTCATCACCTAGCCGACTCTTACACTTTTTTCCCCCCCTCCCAAAATCAGCATCACAACACACACACACACACACACACACTTTCTCGTGGGTTTCTGCTGCCTACGCAACTCTGAACAGCAGTCCTGCCAGCCTGCTCAAAGAACACCTATGATTTTCTTTCGCACTATATCATTAGCACAAACGATGACTGTTCTCATATTGTAATAAACTGAGGGTTTTTGAAATTTGACAAACATAGATGGAGGAAAATCGCATTTTTTAAGGCTGCTATCACATTACCCAAAATGCAACCTTTGGTGGTTTGTGTTCGCCGCTCAGGTCAGCCGATGAGGGATCGCCTGGGGAGAGGTAATACATCACCATATGTCAAGGTATCCTCAAACTGTCTGTTACTTAGACTCAGCGGGCCTGCAGTATTTCATACAGTGCATTACTCACAGCCAGGAGGGGTGGGAGAGCAGACAGATTATCAGCAAGGTCACTCTGTCCCACTTCTCAGTCCTGCAGTGGTGGTGGGTTGCAAGCATTTTACGTGGTGTGCCCACTCGCTCAGGTTACTGCGACAAGCCACGTTATGCAATGTGGTGCTCATGATGTCTGAGTGATGTTGTGTCTTGTCCAACCTGCCATCATGTTGTCAAGTGTAAAAAAAAAACAAAAAAACAACAGGCGGTGGTTACAGTGATCTGTAAGGTTATGCCTGTATTGTATGGAGCAGTGAAGATTTACAGGGATAAATTAAAGAAAAAGGCTGATGTTTTCTTACTGTCAACAAATCTAATCAAAAGATCTAAATGAACAATATCAATACTTTGAGATACTATACTTTCCCTATTTGTTGGGGACTATTTTCATATGCGGATTTATGCAAATTTAGTGCTCAAAATAAACTTCAGTTCCAATGTTCATGATAGTGAAGGAACATGTTATATAGTGCAACGGTGTCTCTCATTTATGAGTTTTTAATCATTTGGACAACAATGGAAGTCAATGGCAACTGTAATGTAAAGTGTTAAAAAATAAAATAATATGCAAAAGAAAATGGAATAAAATTCCCTAGATCTGTGTACATGAATGTGAACGTGCTCATGTGCAAAACAGACAATGTAACGTGTAAATATATTTGATATATATAGAAAATATAAAATGCTTTACCATGGCAGTAAAGTGACTGCTAAATATGATCAAATATAATAAGGAAATTACAATAGTAATGTGCAGAATATTGATATGAATAACAACATAAATATTCATGTGTAATATACCAAACTTATAAAATATGTAGTTATAAAGAGTCTGTATCCCTCCACATATTATAGTGCTATTCAGTTCTCTATTGCTGACCTTATTCTCATGCTGCTGTGTCTATCCCCAGAGTCAGCGCTAAGCCTAAACATGACTGCTGACCAAAGACTGGCCTGCCAAAATAGATGGGCTCTGGTGGCATGCAACCGTTACCGTGACAAAGCTACCATATCCATTTTGTTGGCTGGGGGCGATGGCACCCAGGGCCACATCCTTATTTTCTGTCTGCGTGTTGCACATCTGGGATCTGGATTAACCCCCCAATTTTAGGAGGATTTAGAAGCAATTACCTGCCACTTCTGGCCATGTTTAACCTGTGGTGGTTGGGAAAGCAATTAATGGTGGTGTCATTAAACTGTTCACAGGAAAAGTGCTTCTTTTGGTCTTCATATGCCTAACTTTGACAGCTTGATGAAGTATCACACAGGCATTCTGACCCTAAGAAAACATATACACAGAACAGCGAGGCACACAAAGACAGTAACAGCAGCCATTTCACAGATCTCACATTATGCATGGTAATCACCTTAAATCACTTTGGCATTTAAGGTAGAAATGGAGAGTAGTAGTGAGGCTCACATGCCTGAAACTAGTTGAAATAATTGCAAGAATAGACTGGATAATAAAAATTATGGAAAGTTGGGTGCTACAGTATGCGGAGAGACAGAGTGGAAGCGCTATTTCTGTTGTGAAAAACCAATGGCACCACCTCCACACATTCTATTGGCTGAATCCAAAATTAGATCTGTTTTTGGAGAGTTAAGAGGGAAAGAAACACAGTTAACATGCTGCTGTGGGATGTGGGGGGTTGGGGTGGGGGGACTTGCTAGTTACACTACCACAGTGTTACCCAATTACATTGTAGCCAGAGGGCCATCAAGATAGAACCACACTGTTGGAGAGCAGAGGCCTCCAGAGCAGCTCTATCATTTACCCATCTCTCTGTCACGGCAACTGCATTGTAAAATGTTAGTTGTCACTTACTGGCTGTTTTTAATACCCTTTATAGTCCCAAGTGGGTGCTCTTTATAGACGCAAACACAATCTGTTAGCTGGTGAGTGGCTCGAGCTAGCTGCCCACAGAGCTTTTGTAGGACATCCCAGGCGGCTAGTAGCAGAGGGAGGGAGGAAGGGAGTTTCCTGGCCATCTGTTAGCTCCTCTGACCTACTATCTGCCACAACTGGAACAGTGTCCTTCTCCAGCCCTGCCCGACCCCCCCCCCCCCCCCCCCACCCTGCCTTTAATCCCAATGTTTGTCTTCCAAAGATAGCCACCTCACCGTTCGAGAAGCTCATCTACTACTCTACATGCTTAAAAGAGGTTGCATCATGTAGGATCCCATTAGTCTGTCTGCCCTGTGTGGGATCATTGTCCATAAGGAGGCAGAAAATCTTTCCTCAGGAAACGAAAGTGTTAATTCTGTGTCATTGAGGCAAGATTGTAGCCTGGCCTGCATCACGGCACCGCACATGAACTCACTGCAAGGCTGCAGGTCACAACACACATCCAGTCTATGGCTGTTTTTTTTTGTTTTTTGTTTTTTTTTCCAGTGCCACGTTAAATCCTGCTGAACTTCCTCGTTTGATCCTCTGCAGCATTGTGGGCGTAAAACGAGGGCTCCGCAAGCCACCAGCTGTGGCCTCTTGATCTTTAAACTCAAGGAGTGAACCGGTGCCGTGGGAGAGTGTTACAGTGGACATGCAGGCTTTGAGTGTACTTTTGTTGTTGTTGTTATTGTTGTTGTTGTTGTTGTTGTTGTTGTTGTATGCTTTGTTACTTACAGTAGGATGCAAACAGTGCATTTTGTGTGTCTGTAATCCACATTCTGCTAATCCCTCTAAATACAAAGGTAACCTAAATCAAAAGCCATTAGACGTCAGTGCTGTTCCCATGCTATCATGTCATCTGCAGTAGTGTTAGTTTCTCTTTAATGACAGAAAGTAAATTTAAATGATAATATATGTAAGACTGCAAATTATTATTGTTTTCTTTGTGGATTAATCTGTCAATTCCTTTTTTTATTGATTGTATAGCCTGTAAAATAAAAAATTGGGTAAAATGGCCATTATAATTTCCCAGAGTCCAGTTTTCTGGAGAGTGTGAGTGTAGGGGAAAAAAAAAAAAAAAAGCCAGACCAGCTGTTTCCATTCTTTATGCTAAGATAAGCTAAATGGCTGCTGGTGGTAGCTTCATATGTTGCAGAGAGAAGTGAGAGGTATCAATCTTCTCATCTTAAGCAATTGTTTAAGCACTACATGTTTGAGTTCAATGATTTTCAGTAGTTATTAAATTATTAGTAGTAGTTCAAAAGTATTTAAAGTAAAGAAATTTGCTTTGCCAACTCTAGCTGAACTTTTCTTCTTTGAGAAGAAAATTTAGGCCTAGTCATTTGTTTGAACAGACAGTGATGATGAGATAGTGATGTGGCTTACAGCGATAACATTTTAAACTCTATTCTTATTGGTGAGGAAGGCTTAATAGTAGAGGCAGGAGCTTGTACAGTGTTCAATGATGCATGAAAATACAATGATACTGAATAAATCTGAGAGAGGAGGGGCTGGTTACATTTCAAAGGCGCTGTCAAAACTGACAGACTCTTTACTGTGGGGTTGCTAGGGAGACGGGGCCTATATGACTGAGGGATAGCACTGAAACTACAAGATGCTACTTTAACACGAGTAGAAAAAAACGAACAGCTGACAGAAGTGAGAGATGCGCGGAATAAAGTAAACAAAGACTAAAGGAAAAAGTGTTAAACCACCGCAGCAGAAGGTACCAAAGATTGTGGAGAGAAAAGTCTAGAAATTAAGTAAAATACAGGAAAGAATGTGTGAAAGAAGAAGGTCCAGCACTGAATTAGTGCGGCTAGTGGACCATGCAAGGTGGAGCATGCATAATCACCTTGGAAGACTGAAAGTGAGGCTTTTAAAGATTCAGCTTACTCTCTCTCTCTCTTTCTCAGTGTTTGTGTGAGTGTGAGTGTGAGGCCTGTGAACAGCAGCTGCAGAAGGCCTCCATTAGCATGCTGGAGGTGGTTATGTAAACTGTCATGCTGTTAGACAGAGTGAATGTGGGAAGTCGGGCCCTGGAAACAGAGGCCTCTGTCTTCATGGAAGCAAATTCAGTGGTTGTGATTGATTTTCTCCCAGTGTGTTTGATAGACATTACCACCATGAAATGATACGGCTCAGAGGTCTCGAGGAAACTCTGCGGCTGTATCAGATGAAATTGTCGATAAATCTGAATTTCATTATGCCTGCATTAAAAGTGGTGGTGGTAAGTTCTTATCAAACTGTGAATCCAGCTTGTCTGTCTCAGCTGCGTTCAACTCCACGGCCTCCGAGCACTTGGTGCTGCCCATACATAATTGAACTGAGTTCCTTCTTGATTGAATGTATCATATCCATTTTTCTATTTGTATTAGTTTAAGCAGAAAAATATTTCAGGACGTAAACTGAAATACTGGATTAAAACTGAACCATTCATGCATATATGTTGTAAAAAATCACTGCAGTGTAGTTTGATGGGGATTTGCATTTAATCATCTATAGTTAAGTGATAATCTATAACATTTCTGTGTAAGTAAATTTGCATTTGCTCTCTTTCACCTGTTGATACACACACAAGAGATTCAGCATTTACCAGGCTCCCCACGGTGCACAGGAAGTCACATGTTTTCTGTTTTCAGTAGCAGTTACTATATTTGGAAGCAATGTAAGAAGAACTGGGTAGTAGTAGGGCAAAACATTATTAAGTCGCCATGGCTGCAAAGAAAAGAAAGAGGCATCTACAGAAATGCAAACTTCTAGTAGCAGAGAATCAATGAGACATTTGCACTGCAAAAACACAACAGAGAGGATCCGCTGTCAGTGGAGAAGGGGCTTTTTTTGAAGGAATAGTTTTACATTTTTTAAGAAATATGCTTTGCTTTCTGGCCTAGAGTTAATTGAAAAAAGTTGATGCCACTCTCATGTCTGTACAGTATATATATATATATGAAGCTACAGCCAGGAGACAGTTTAGCTTAGCTTAGCACAAAGCATGGCAGCAGGGTGAAACAGCTACCTTGGCTCTGTCTAAACATAGCCCCCCAAAAAAACACAAATTTTTTTTTTCACACAAGGTTTTGAATGGATAAGGCACATGGCATGTAATGTGGTAATGAGTGATCTTTAGAGACGCAGACTTTATACCATTTGGACAGATCCAGGCTAGATGTTTCCCCCTGTTTCCTGTCTTTGTGCTAAATTTTTAGCTGTCTCCTGGCTCTAGTTTCATATCTAATGGACGGATATGAGAGTGATTTTAATCCTCTCATGTAACTCTCAGCAAGAAAGCAAGTAAGTGTTTTTTCCAAAATGTCACACTGTCCCTTTTTGAAGAAAAAACATTTCACAAATTACTCTCTTTTTGAAGGAAATCCCCAAACTTATGTACAAATACAATAAAATCCCCTTTTCTTTCACACTTTGTCTGGCTGTCAGTGTTTAAATTCTCAGTCTGACCCAGCATCTCTGTCTCCTCCTGCAGGTGTTTGCCACCTACCCCAACGAGGATTACGACAGGCGTAATGAAGACGTGGATCCCATGGCAGCATCTGCAGAGTACGAGCTGGAGAAGAGGGTGGAGAGGCTGGACCTGTTCCCCGTGGAGCTGGAGAAAGGTACAGAGCATCATGAGCTCTCATCAGTATTTGTCCAAATTCTACATTTACAAAAGCTGTGCACAAAAGACCCGAGTTTGGTCAAATAAATAATTCCAAGTATTTATTTTAACCTGGTTGGGGCACTGTTTATTTACACTATATCAGGAAACAGAATACAAGACATTTCACATTCATGGAAAGGCATTTGAAAATGAATTTAGGTTTATCAGATTAACTTCCCACTGAACAGTTTGTCGTTCTTTTTTGTCTATTTTTGAAGCTGCATAACAAAACATCCTACATTTGGTTATTACTTAAGTAAAAAGGCCTTCAGTGTTCACACTCTGCCTTCTGCCAAGCTTCCTTTTTCCCACAAAGCAAAGAAAGTGCAATGGCTTTACCTTCCATCTCTCCCCAGTGAGCCACTCTTCCAACATCCCTTCAACATTATGGTGCATTAATATATTTATAGAAGACTATATTTGGAATTGTGTACAGGGCAGGTTGCACGGGATACCATATGTGATCATGTTCAACTGATATGCTGCTGTGTGTACTGTCTACATTAATCTAGTTTTGGGGGGGGGGAGCAAAGGCTCTGGTTGTTGGTCCATAACAGTAAAGAGAGAAACGGGGCTCACAAATGAATACACTATCTCAGCAGATTACGCCTCTGGCAGGAAATGGTTGTTATCGCTGATTCTGATCTAACTTTCAGAACACATAATGAAGGTGCTTTTATTACAACTATTAATCAATATTCTGCTCATACAGAAAGCTGCTGTCAATTTTAAAACTTACACAGACAAGAGCTCACATAGCCTCCTTTTAGTCTGAGGATTGTTTTAAGCTACTTTAGGAATGTTTTTATGGACTTGCCCCTGAATATATATGTTAATTTAAGAAGTTAGATTGTTTAAATTGTCTGTTCTTTCCTTCTAATTGTTTTCTGTAAGGGTAACTTAAGCTGCAATTCTTGTATAAAGGGGCTGGTATGGTTTTTAAATGCAGTATATGTAGATTATACTTATAAAGATCAATTGATTAGGTTGTACTTAAAGGTATCGTGTGGATTTTCTGACCAGTAGAGTGCTATGGGGCAGTGTTTTTATCTGTAGTTCCCTGGTTGCACAGACAAAGGCAATGAAGAAAAAGACTATTAGCAAGCAAACTTTGATTTAACAATGCATGGTTTAAAATAGTCAAAGATTGGCATTGTATTTTTTTTTTATGAGGAAGGAAATGCATTGTCAGGCCTCAAGGACACACACAATGCATTTTGGTGAGTAACAATGACTGTGAATATAACTTGTTTGTTTACAAGAAAATGTAATAGTGCACCTATAATTTAGTTCTCATCTGTGGTAAAAGGAAAGGGGCAAGTACTGCTTTTAGCACTTTTATTAGCTAAATTTATCCTAATATGTAAATCTCAAGGCTGATGGCATTCCTCATACTTGACTCTCAATGACATGACAGTATAACAAATTTAAACCAAAACCTGTCAAACATGGATTACAATAACAGTATGGTAACAGCTAGTCTGGTATTCCCCACTCTCTTTCAGATGGCGATGGCCTGGGCATCAGTATCATCGGGATGGGTGCAGGGGCTGACATGGGCCTGGAGAAGTTGGGCATCTTCGTTAAGACAGTCACAGACGGAGGAGCGGCACACAGGGATGGCAGGTACGTTTATTCATGTTAAATTCATTTTGGATCGTCCTGATTGAGACACAGTCTACAACAGAAACATCCAATTTCAAAGGTTCTCTTCAAACTCAGAAGGCCGTTGCCATGTTCACCATCTGTCTGCCTGACGTCAGCTATTTCCAGGAGTGGATAGTTCATTGTCTCATTTTGATCCCTGCCAACTGCAAATAGGTCTTGCTGCCAAGCACGAGGACTTAAAAATGGAGTTTGGCCATAGTTGAACTGTTACCATAAATCCTAAACTCCTTTCTTTACTGTCTCCTCCAGGATCCAGGTGAACGATCTGATTGTGGAGGTGGACGGCACCAGTTTGGTGGGAGTCACCCAGAGCTTTGCCGCCTCTGTACTCAGGAACACCTCAGGAACTGTCAAGTAAGAGTTGCTCTAACTAGTGATGATTTTACTACATTTTAACTGACTCACTTTAACACCAAGAAACACAAATCATCTAAACACCGGTGTTATTTTTATAATCAGTGTTAGCCCTGTGGCTCTAAGGAGGGCAATGTTGGTCGGTCTGTCAGTTGCTCGACCCACCACTTCAGCCCAGACTATATACTGAACATCTCAACAGCTATTTGGTGGATTACTATAAATTTTGTACATTCATGGTGCGCAGAGGATGAATCATTCTGACTTTGGTCCTAATGTTTCATCTAGCCACACAATAAGTCAACAACCATTGGATAGATTATCTTGAAATTTGGTACAGATATCCCCATAGATATCAAGATATGCTCAGATGATACCCGCAAGAGGAACTGTAGTAACTTTTGTGATGTTTTAATTTTTCCTTTTAGATAGATAGATAGATACTTTATCTATCCCCAATGGGGGAAATTCATCACACCATCATCATCAAATTAATTTGACAAAGTACCTACAGAACCTAAGCCACTCCCATCAGCCTTGGTTGTACCTTGTGTTTAGTGCTAAGTAGCAAACGCTAGCATGCTAACATGCCAGACCAGAAAAGTTAACAAAGAGTGCTAAACACCAACATGCTAGCTTTGTAATTGTTAGCATTTTAGCATGCTGATGTTAGCATTTAACTCAAAGCACCGCTGTGCTCTTAGTTAAATGGACATTCGTTTTTACAGTTTCCATTTTGCTATCTTTCTATTGGTCTTAGTTGTGACTAGAGCATCATTTTTGTTTTACTATCCGTCACCACACCTCGCTATGTCACACAGCATTCTTGCTTGAAGAGATGGTTTCCTCTATACCCATAGCCAGTCTTACACGCAGGACTGACTTCTACCACATCCTGCCCATTCAACTCACCAGACTGCAGATTTCTATCTCAAGTCTCAAAGGGTCGTGATTATACCCTTCAGCATTGAAAAGCTCCTTTTTGGAGACATTCTGAATGAGGTTCAAAGATTCCACACTATAGCCACAGAAAACATGATTATCAAATACAGTTGGCATCAAAAGTATCATTTTGAAATGCCAGGGGGCTATTTGTAGCCTGGCTCTTTGGCGTTTTGGTGAAGCTGACTGTTCCCTTTGTGCTCCTTTTTGTCATCTAAGTTCATTCATAATTCAGGGTTTTAGTGGTCAAGGCTGTTGGGGTAATTGTTAGTGTTGTGTGACTTGTGAAGATCAGAGACCTCCATAGATAGCTCATACATTATGGATCTGCTGCAGCGATGGCGAAGGGCACTAGAGCTCAGACCTATTCATAAAAAACGTCAGGGAGACAAATAGACAGGGGGCAGGAAGTGTGTTTGTGAACATTTAATTACCCGTTAGCGCAGCAGAAATTGAAAGGCTGCAGCGGCTGGCTTAATAACCGATTGTGGCTTCATCATGATTCACTTTACTTTTCCCTGTTTACTGCCTTTAATTGGACAAAGATTTGTGAGTCTCAATCAGGAGGCATATAGCCTCTATAATGAACTGTAGAATGAGCTGAAGGAGTAGGCCAATAACACAGAGACTGCCTTTGTCCATGTGTAAACAGGAAGCTGTTTTCTGTCATCAGAGAGCAAGCACATTCCTTACTGCATTAATACATGCCACTATAACACTCTAAGCTGTGTATTATATATGAAAACCACTCTCATGGTCCATGTGGAACCAGTGTTCAGGCTCCACAGTGGTCTGGAGGAAAAAAAAAAGGGCCATCATGTATTATTTAGCATGCACATACAGTATCATACCATATCAGATAAAGGCCCTTTGAGCACGATTTGGGTTTAGTGGTTTGTGAGAGATGTTTCAACTGGACTGGTGATTGTCAAAACGCAGGTTTGTGATCGGGCGAGAGAAGCCGGGTGAACAGAGTGAAGTGGCCCAGCTCATCCAGCAGACCCTGGAGCAGGAACGTTGGCAGAGGGAGATGATGGAGCAGCGCTACAACCAGTACATGGATGAACAAGAGGTCAGTCTTGACACTCAGGGCTGAATATGAAAAAAAAAAAAAACACACACACACACTGGTGTAAGATCTAGCTGACCACACGGCTTGTTTTTGTCATTCTTGAATCAGAGGTGGTGCAATGTCTGCAAACACGTGGTGCACAAGTGAGGGTGCAGTGCTTACTAATCCATTTTCCCCCAACCCCTCCCCCAACACTTGCATGTACACACGCATTACTGCATTAACAAAAAACAGATTTTTGAGAATTCAATGTAATATTTAGACGACTAACTTCAAAATTCTTGCAGGGGAATTTAAATGTGAAACACAGCATGTGAGGAGCATGATCTTTTCCAGCTCGGCTGTTGTCTTGTCAATATTTAGGGGGCATCCAATCAGTTATCTCAGTGCATTAAGAAATTTAAAGTAAGAATATGAAAAATTTGACTGTTGCAGCTGAAACATAGTCTTTCACTAAGCCACTTGATAACAGAACAAAGGCATCATTAAAAAGCAATAAAGTTTATGTGACCTTATCAACCCGTTCAGACAAAATTCAGCCTTAAAATGAAAAACAAGGCAGATTTTTGCAACTGTTGGTTGGTCCTGTATGTCCTTGCTTCCCCTTCAGGATTATGAAATTCATCTCAGTACCATCGTCAACAGAAGTGACTCTGGTGTGGCTGTGTTGTGTGTGCTACGGGCGCAAAGCCACTCTGTTGTGTCCAGCATGTAGTATCAGTCTGATTAAATGATAAGCTCAGCTCCAAAATGGGGACAAATCAGGATGACTCAAATTTTGTGACCCAGGATGTCCTTTGCTTTGTTAATCGTAGTGTCTCAGTTTTTCTCTCTCCTTTTACATAAACGGAACAAAAACTGTCTGTAGTGTGTGTGTTATTATGATAATAGAGAGGAAGTTGCCTGAAAGGGGGTGATGGTGGGTGGTTCTTGAAAAGCATTAGGTTGTATAATGGAGAGTATAGTCTGCTCTTTTGAGTTTGGCACCATCTAGTGTCAATTTAGTGTCATAGCACAGAAATATGTGCTTTTAACAGCTCCATTAAATACTGTTTCAGTGCCGTCTCCTATTTTTCTGCTCTGTTTTATTCAAACATTTAACAATAGATGTAGAGAAATGCTCATTTTGTTCTCTTAGAAATCCACTTAACTTCCCAGAAAACAGTACAGTGTAAAAACAAGAGCAAAGTCTGATAGATGTTTGAACAATCTTTCTTCCCTAAATTCAGTTTTATCTATACAACTGATACTGTTTGCACTTTTAAATGATCCTTCAACACATCTTGTCTCACTGCAACATCTGGATTGACAATGATATTAGTTAATGAAGCAAGATGTAGCTTTTAAACTTGGTAATCATAAAAAAAAAAAAAAAAAAAAAAAAAAACTTAATTGCAGCGTGAAGATACGTTTGCACTGCACATCATTTAACAAATTATCTCCTTACCTCAACCTCATCCCTGCAGGGTGCTGAATATGGCACAGATGAAGAAGAAGATGAGGATGAGGAGGTCAGTCCGCCGTATCCCAGCGCCATCGAAGTGTTTGACTTGGCAGAGAACGAGGACATGTCGCCTCTGGAGACAGACCCTGAGAAACTGGCCCATAAATACAAAGAGGTGAGCAGGCAACTGCTTAATTGGAACATTTCCTGTGTAATCACAGCTTATTTCCCCTGATGTGCCTAATATTAACAGATGTATTTAAAAATGTCATCTCTCTCTTTGCTGTAAAGCTCCAAATAAAGCATGCTGTGACCCAGGCTGAGATCCAACAGCTGAAAAGAAAGGTAAGGTGTTACTTTAAGATAGTATTAAATCATTATGTTATATTAGACACCAGTAGACACTAGATAACACTAGTCCTAAAGGAAGAAGCAGCATTGGTTATTTAGTGTTTACTGTCTTTACTGAAACGGATGCTTCACCTGTCTCTCCAGCTGCACCATGCGGAGCAGGAGAAGCAGCGCTGGCGTATGGATAAGGCTCAGCTGGAACAGACCCTGCACGAGAACAAGGAGCGCATGGAGAAGCTGGAGGGCTACTGGATGGAGGCTCAGAGCCTGTGTCAGGCGGTGGACGAGCACCTGAAGGAGACGCAAGCCCAGTATCAGGCCCTGGAGCGCAAGTACAGCAAAGCCAAACGCCTGATCAAGGAATATCAGCAGAAGTAAGACATCTTCATTACACAGATGAGAGCTCAAAGAGATGTGTGATGTATCACATTTGAGCTGAACAGCCTTGACACTGTCGTCTGCTGCCTTCAACAGGGAGATTGAGTACCTGAAGAAGGAGACCCAGCGTTGTGCACAAGTTGGGGCTGAGGCCTCCCTTCTCAAAGAGGAGTCTGGACAACTCCAAGAACAGGTATTGGAGGTGACCTAGATTTAGCCTACTTTGCTGGTGCTTGTAGCTTTTACTCTCAGATATAGTCAATGGGCAGCACAATAAATAATTAATGTGCTCTAATACAAAACCTGGATAAAAACTGACTTTGCAAAGTGCAAAGGAAAATGATAATGTCTCAGAATGAATTTGCTGCTTTCAGCTTCAGCTTCAGCAGCACATTAGGTCTCAAACATCAACAGTGACATCATTTGCAAGAGTTGTGATTAAAGCCTTTTTCTATGTGTCTGGTATTTATTCAAGCATGAGTAAAGAGTCATCAGATGATAAACTAAAATTACATATTATCAATCAAAGGTTCTCTTATGGCATTTTAATTGCATAGCTGAAGATGTAAAGCTTAATATTGGCCTGACATTTAGATTGGTATTTAAGGGTCCGTCACCAAAAACGAATAAACAGTTTTACAGTGAATTGAGCTACAGCTTGAGGAGGTGACAGTTTGTTTGTTTTTTTCAGCATTCATGAGAACAATTTGGCACAAAACTGCCTCTTAAGTCAGCCTTGTGGCATTTATACAAGCCTTAAAATAGTTTTCAATGAGGCTTCAGCAATAACAGCAAAACCTCAGAGGGACCATATTTAGTCAATATGTTGTATTAGTTATTAAAAGCCCAACATGACTCACACTGCAGCATCCACGTGATAATTATAATAACATTTGAACAAAAAGTATTTGTGTGTTTGCCAACAATGTGAAAAAAATATATTTCGATGTCAGAAAAAGTATAAAGATCAGAACATATTGTGCGTCAGTTCTAGATGACATCTGATTTCAGATTTTTGGACCCAGCTGTGTTGTATACTGTATTGATCACATACCGTCACTTGGTTGAACATGGTCGTAACTGCATTATCCTCTCTCTGCTCTAGGTGGCTGATCTGGAGTGCAGGGTCGAGGAGCTGAAATCGGAACCTTTATAAAAAAAAAAGAAAAGAAAAAAAAAAGCCTTTTTTCTGTTTCGCATCTCAGAAAGCAGAACTTCGCCAGATGAAGTAGAAGATAGTGTTATTGTACTTGGAATGAACTGCAGGGTATTTCTTGATTCCAACCTGAGCTTGGTTTCCGGTCGCATACTGTATATGTGTCCTCAGGCTTTGTATTTCAGCCACTTAACCCTTTTAACCATGTTTTTCTGTTAACATTTACGGGAACGTGAAGAACGGTTTTATCATCACAAACACAGACTCTGTTGAGCTCTAGATGTACTGTTCCTTTTTTAACTTTCAGAGTTCAGTATTTAATCCCTTAATTTGTGGTTTTGTGACAGACCTGGCTGTTGCTTTTAATTGCCAAAAAACAAATTCCTCTCTTTCTTTTGCCTAGTTTTGTGACCTTTTTTTTTTCCCGAGTTTGTACAGACGTGATACTGTGTGGTTTAACAATCAGTTTGGTTTGTAAAAATTTTTATTATGTGTATAACATTTAACATAATATAAACTAATGAGATTGAGGGTTGTTGTATATTTTATGTGATGAAGATGTGTAAATTGGACGGAGATTGCACTGAAGAAGACATCACACAAGGTGCTTCACTGGAACAGAGGACTAGACGGGAATGAGTCTTTGAAGGTGTCTTTGAAATTGTACAAAACAGTTACCCAACCTTCGTAGGGGTCTTGTCACTTAACCTTGAGAACCACCTGCTGCCTACCTTTCAGAAGTGTTTGTGTATTTTTTACACATTAAGACTCATTAATGAGTAACCAATCCTTCGGTTTCAACCCCTCGCTTCTTTCAAAAAAAACAACAAAAAAAAAACCACAGAGACAAGCCTCCACAACTGCTGTGCCACAAAATGAAAATGGATCTTTTTTTTCTTTTTTTTTTTCCCCCTCAAAATGGATGTTGTCAAGGACTTGTGTAACTGGTATTAGTTAGGACTACTGATATAAGAAACATTAGTGGACTTGGGATGTTAAAGAAGTCGTTACCAGCAGCAAAGTTACAGATTTAAAAAGCTTGTCTCTAACCAGCAGCTGCACTTGACACCGCTGTGTGTAGCACATGGAAAAACACTGCCAGGTTTCTACCTGTTTCAATTTACGCACAGTTTAAAATAAAATTGAGTCTACTTGTGTCAACTGTCATACCAGTATGTTTGTATAGTTCAGGTAAGACTGAAATATTTTACTTAATATTTATAATATAGTCAAGGTGGAAATATGAGCTAACAAGGACAAAAACTGACAAAATCAATGCAAAAAGCAACGTTCAATAGACAAAGTTATACTGTGTCATGTAAAAAAAATAAAGTAGTAGATCTGGATGACATTGAAAAAAACAGGCATGGTTATGAGTATTTTCATAATATTAAGGCTTGTACAGTGCACATGCTTTGCATTGTATGTTTTGTGGAATAAATGGTCAACAGTGATGGTGAAGTTGGTCGTTTTTATTTCAAAGCAGGTTAATGTGAAACAATAAGCATTTGTTTATGTGACTGTGCATCTTCCTTTACATTTTTTGTTATTTGCAGGAAACCCATCCAATGGATGAATTCACTCCCTTTCGCACAAGACACAAAAATATATTTTTAAACAGAAAAATTCTGTTTGGATATGAAGTGCTTTATCTTTAAACTAACTGAAGCTTAAATAATGTTATGTACAGGACATTGAAAAATTCTCTGCAGCTCTCCCACAATGCCTCCGCTAAATCCTAACAATGTGATGTGATTACAAGTGCATCTTCTGGTGGTGCCTCCTGAGGTGATAGTTTCGTGAAAAGCTCTTTCCGCACTGGGTGCATTTGAACATTCTCTGTCCCAGATGAAGCATTTGATGAGCTTTGAGACTCTGCGGGCGGCTGAAGCTTTTGCAGCACTCGGGGCAGCTGTAGGGCCTCACCCCCGTGTGCTTCCTCTCGTGTCGCTTCAGGTCTCCCGACTGCCGAAAGCTCTCTCCGCAGTGCGTGCACAGGTACGGCTTCTCTCCCGTGTGAGTCCTGAGATGAACGTTGAGCTGGCCGGTGTACGAGAAGCTTTTGCTGCAGTGAGGGCAGCTGTATGGTTTCTCTCCTGTGTGAATGCGCTGGTGCTGCTTCAGACCGTAGTGGTTGGTGAAGCCCTTCCCGCAGTCGGTGCACAAGTACAGAACCTTCACCTGCTGGTAGCACGTGTGAGATTTGAAAGCTTTGGCGCTCGCACAGCTCTTCCCACAACGGGGGCATGTGTACTCCTTTTCCCCTTCCTCATTCTCCAGCTGATCCATTAGGTTGTCTGAATCGCAGTGTGATAGATACTCCACAGGGTGGTGCCTCTTGATGTGTTTAATAAGGTAGCTCTTCATCGTGAAGGAGAACTGACAGAAGGAGCATGAGTGGAGCTCAGACGTACAGTGATACTTCATGCAGGTGTTGCTCTTCTGATGCTGTTTCAGGTTCCCAGATGTAGTGAAGACTTTATCACAGCGCTCACAGCTGTAAGATTTTGCGTTAGCGTGCACTGTCTGCTCATGTCTTCTCAGGAAACCAGACATGTTAAAAGTCGCCCCACACTGACCACACTTGTGCTGTCTCAAAGCGCATTTGTGTGCTTTAAGATCATCTGGGTTTCCATATGTTCGTTTACAGCGATTACAGCTAAACCATTTATATTTTGTTAGCTTTCCATTTCTGGCAGCAGGTGCCTTTGCTTCATTGCAGCTCTGCTCAGCCTGAGCCGGGCCGGTTAATGGCTTCTTGCAGATGTCTGCCCTTCGTTTTGGAGCAATGAGCTTGGTTATGGCAGAAATTCTAGATCTAGCTCCAAGTCGCTGAGGCCTCTGAGAGGGAAGCTTTTGGATGGATTCAACTGTTTCGGCTTCTGAGGGTTGTGGAATGAAGTCAGGATCATGGGTTTGATCATCATCAGCAGGCACTGGATCACCATCTTGATTTTCCACAGCAGTATCCTCTGAGTGATGCTCACTGATGTGCTGCTCAAGGGTATCCACTGAAGAAAAAGTCAGTGAACACTCGGCACAGCTAAAGGGCATGGCGTTTTGCTCCTCGGGAGCCTCGTTTAACTTTTCTTTCCTTTTACTTTCTTTTTGGTGACGCCGCAGGTGCCTGGTCAGGTCGTTGTACTGGCCAAAGCACTTCTGACACACAGTGCAGACATATGGACGTAACCTCTCATGGACAGTCACCTTATGCTTTTTGAGGGAGGCTTCATTTGTGAAGCTTTTTCCACAGTCTGTACAATTAGATTGGGACGTTTCTGCTTCTCCTGCAGAAGTATTCTCAGTTTCAGTTACATCCATATCTTCTTGTAGATTCTCACTTACATTCATGTCCTTAGTTTCATCAGCTACAGCTGGATCTGCTGTTGTAAAAAGTTCTGACCTCTGTGTCAAGCTCTCAGTCTTCTCGCTGAAGTTTTTCTTTTGATTAGGGGCTTTTAGCACAGCCTGCTTTCTGTGAACTAACTGGTGTCTGATTAAGCCAGAGGCCTGGCTAAAAGTTCGCCTGCACTGTGGGCAGCAGTAGGGGCGCTTGTTTGAGTGAACACACAGTTTGTGCCTCCTCAGGTGAGGCATTTGCTTGAAAGTCTTCCCACAATCACCACATGTTTTGGCTTCAACGGGATCAACAGATAACACCACCAGGGATGCTACAGAGTGACCTGAGTCGGCATTGGAAGTGGGATTTTCAGGTTCAGCTACCTCAGCGGCAGGTGTTGTACAGTCCTCTATAGGCTGTGAGTGGAAGTGCTCTGTATGTCGCTGGAGAAAGGCCTCTGTAGTGAAGGTCAGCTGACAGTCGGAGCACAGGAAGATCTGTGATTCTGCAGTTGTATTATTCTCTACAATTAAGAGGAGAGGAGGAAAACATTAGTCATACTTCATTTTACCATATAAAAACTAATACTGAATTGTAAGAATTCTCCTGTTTTAAGGAAGAACATGGTGATCGTAAAATGACACTAGTGACTGGTTCATAGAAAAACAGCCGGTAAAAAATCTTTTTTTGTGACTAGTGAAACTCAGATAGTAAGGGTACCTGCTGAATTCAACTTCATAAACCATATCTGGGTCCAAGCTTCACTAAAATGGGTGAGAAGCTTGTTGCTGGGCCACACCATGAGCTCGTCTCCAGGTTGTATGGTGCGGCAGCAGTGAAAGAGGACGCTGCCTTTGAACTGGACCGCCAGCAAATTTGTCTCGTCTTTATTACGAGCGCAGTTGACATACCTGTGTACGAGGAAAGAAGAGAGCTTGAATATAAACATGGACGGGTTTTTAGATGCACCGTGATGTTAACCATGAAACTCAAGCAAAGCACATACAAAACACTGACATTCTGACAATGGAAATTATGGATTATGTTTTTAGACTACAGATTCAAATCTTACATAGCACGAGAGACAGGACACAAAACTTGGTATTGGAAGGTTATGAGTAAAAACGTAACACCTGGCTACTCTAGCTAACCTACACCCACTGATATACTTGTTTTTAGCTACGTGTTTGCATACATGTTATGGCTACCTCCCATGTCCTGCCTTCCTTCAGAGAGTTGGGTGTGTGTGCCAAATTCCGTTTTATATCCTGGCATAGCCATCCAAATGGGAATTTTCTTTTTCTCTCCACAGTTTGGATCATTTTTAATCTCATTTCATTTAAATAATGAAATAATTTAAATACATTACCTCATCCAGTTTGAGTGTGTTTCTCTGGCACCATCAATGTACTCATACTCATGTTTTCCTTTGCAAATCTACAGAAAATGAGAATATTGTTGAGACAACACAAACATACCAATTACCAAAACAGGACGTTGTTGTGAGAATGAGTCTCAACTACAAATAAAGACTCATTATTTCAGTTTGGCATTTCTGAGCTCACCTCCCAGGAGAAGTCACTGGCCATGGCATTTTCACTTGTTGTCACTTCCCCCTCATATGGTCCAAAATGCATTCCTGGAGACACTATTGGTCCATGATTTATGACCCCAACACCGACCCTGGGAATACTAGATCTGCCTATCATCAGACCATAGGGAAGAGTGAGGAGGGCCCTCTGGGGGACACCCATGCTTGTTGGAAAGTCAAGAACGAAAGAAGGGCCACTAATATTAGCCGGGTCACTCTGGTCCTGGAAGAGAGTCAGACACTCCTCGCAATCTGCAATATAAAGAGGAGGAAAATAGAAGAATACAGTAAATTATGTTTATGGTTATCTTTATTAAACCACCTATAAGTTACACACTATTATCATGCACATTAATACACCAGTGAGAATTTTAAACATTCATAGTCAAGCAACAGTTCCTGTTTATCACAGAATATTTTTGCGCAAATATTCCACATATCAGTGGGAATATTAATTCCATTCAACACTCAAATTGAAATTAGGAAAAGGAAGAAATGAACATGGCCTTTTTGTCTTACAAGGTCATACTCTAAGGCATATTTCATGACATTTTGTTCATTTTCTGTCTATAGTTTTCCATGGTAATGTGGAAACTTTGTATGAGGCCCATGATGCTGTGAAAATACACTGAGCTGCCAATTTATAAAGTACAAATAGCTAACACTGGAAATTCAATTCATTGCAGGGCTGCTGTATTGGACTGCATTAGTTTTAGTTGAGTGTATCAAAAACTGGCAGCTGAGAGTAGGTAGAAGAGGTAAGATAGTATCTTACAAAAGCCATCATCCGCCTCTGGATTTTCTTCCTTCCCCACAGAGTCCAGTTCCTTCTGGACTGTTGTTTCTGCTGGCTCTAAAATCGGTATCACTACAAGAACAAAGACACTATTTAGAAACGTGTGTATGATATCACGTTATGTCTCTGGTTTAAATTTTGAACAAGAGCAAAATCTAATCTGGAAACTTATACCTGTCGGGGTGTTGTCATCAGGTGGTAGACACTCCTCTGTAACAACAACCTCTTCGGTTGTCTCAACCCATTCCACACCGTTGCTCCTGCCCGACATGAGTGCAGACTCTGTGGAGTATTTACAGAAATTATTATAGCTACACTTTTGGCTGCTGCTCACACAAATAATACATAACACCAAAACAGCTGACGTGACGACTAGCGTTTGTATGTTAGCCCATATCGAGAAACACTAGAATCAGCAACATGTTTAGCAGGCTGACGTTACATTCCATAAAGATGGTGAAAAACCATAGTTCTGATAAGATTCAGTGCAAAAAGTGATGTCATTAGTTTGTTATGGCTAATGGCACAGCTTTCACAGCTAGCTAGCTATCACAGAAGCACAAGCAACATTAACAGCACGCAACATTCCCGGTTAATTTTTCTACATTAAAGTAGGTAAACTTTTGAACCTACTCAAATCACAGTGAATATATTCCTCTGACTACTTTGCTAACTAACATTCAAAACGGTTGCTTTTGGCCGTTAACATATGGTCTCGGATTAGAAGCCAGAAACTAAACTAATCGAGACCGAGGACGCTTCCCCGGAAGTAAATAAATATCATTTTCAGCATAAGGGTCTGAATTTCCGTTATTTTCCAAATAAAAGTAGTAATATTAGAATTACTTATGCTGTTTTTCTGCCATTGCGCTTTAACAGCGAGTCCAACCAGCAGCATCAATTTTAACGCGTGAAACACGAGGAATACTTTGCTAAAAACAATTCTTGGGCATAACGCTCAACTGGCTAGAGTTATGTAAACACTGCCGACCTTTAGACAACGGCGCCGCTGGTGTAGTGGTATCATGCAAGATTCCCATTCTTGCGACCCGGGTTCGATTCCCGGGCGGCGCACGGATTTTTTCCCCCAGTCTAACAACAATATTTCTTACAATTGCCATAAATTGTAAGCATAGAGTAAAATCAATAACAACAGCGACAATAATGATATTAAAGCGCTATACCGTATATTCTACACCTTATACTGAATAACACCAAACAATTTGGTGTTATACAGTAGGCTAAATATAGCCTGTATCTATCTACTGCTACAAACTTACTTTAGTGCTCATTGGAAGAATGTTTTGGTTGTTTGGTGATGAAACATCTTGTGCAATACTGATATTCTAGCAAAATTAGTATGGTAAGTCCGGCATTGAAAGTATTACATAAGTAAAAGTATGTAAGTATGATAATGAAATGTACTCACAGTATTACAAGTAAAAGCACTCAGTGCAGAAAATGGACCCTGGGACTGATGCAATATCATTTTATTTGATTATTACTTGCATTAATATAAAAACATGATTTTGTTGTATTTGGTTAAGGTTGAGAAAAGTTTTAATTATTTTATATTGAAGTGATACTAATTATTATATTAATTACGAATTAATTTGCTGAATATTTTTTTCAATTTATTGTTTGTTGATTTGTAAAGATTCTGACACCTTCATGTTTTGTCCAGAAAAAAGTGTAAAGCCCTTAATTTTCTGTTAATCGGAAAATCGATTAATTTACTACTTCCTGTCCTGTTATCTCGCGAGATTCTCGTAATTAAGAGATCAACAAATTTTCAACACGCTTCAATCAAGTTTTGGCTAGGAGTACCTAATAAACTGTGAGCTGAATTTACTGTATGGTATAGCAAGGTATTCCCTCAAAAGAGCATCCATTCTTTCCTGGTGCGTTGTTGCCCGGCAACCTGCTGAATGATGTCTCCATGTTTGTCTGTATTGTGCAAAGAACAAAAACAACATCTGTATCTTGGCAACGACGTGGCCAACAGAGAGCACCACAATCTGCTTAAAACGTCGAAATGAAGTCGGTTAAATTTATTCGGAGTGTGTCTGCGTGCGAACTCAACTGTAAACCGGCGGAGGGATGTCTCAACATGTGCGGGATGTGTCCATCGTGCGTGTTTGCCCCCAAACCACCGGGTTCCACTCCGTGTGTGTGGAAGGTGTCGGATGAATTCAGGAGGAGATTCCTAGTGGAGCTTCTTTTACGCTGCAGAAACGTCCAAGTGCTCGAAAACATCCAGAATGTGCTGGGTGTAACATCATGGACTTTGTTCACTTATGCCAGGTCAAGAGGCCCGACTTCGCCTCAGGATCACCCCTGTCGCAGCACAGACCGAGCTCTGGATGGGAAACCACTTGGCATGGATATAAATGAAGTCTGGGACTGGTTCAGCAGCAGTCCAGACTGGATGAAATCATGCTATCTTTGCCGTCTCTTTTCACTTTGTGACTCAGAACTTTTACGCATGGTGGCCAACCTAACCAGCGTGCTCCTGGTCAGGCAAAAACGAGGGTTTCTGCAGTTAAACTGTAAGACAACAAAGGGGAAAAATACAACACGATAAAGCCCATGATTACATGTTTTCTTTTAGTTCAGGAGTTAAAAACAATGTCTTACTTTTGTTTTTTATTTAACAACACTGCATTTACCTTTTAGGTAAAGGTAGTAGGACATAAATACAGTGACATGTGGGCTTTGCATTGTTGAAGTGTTTATTTTGACTCAATAATTATGTACCCTTTTCAGTAGGTAGCCGCAATACCAATCAGTTTGATCAGGACACTGATGAAGACTCAGAGGACCCTGCTCTCATGGTGGTGCCTGGATCTTCAAAGTCTGTGTCTGGAGTCAGCCGATACAGAGACTTCATAGGTTGCCTACCTGTTGACCTGTCAAAGAGGATACTAGGTAAGTCCACATGTAGGTAACACCAATGACATGCTGTCTAAGTTCACTGATCATTTGCAGTGTTTTTCAAAAGGAACACCGCAGTGGTACTGCAGCTGTATCCTTGATACATTTCAGTTGGTTTCATATTTTCCACAACACAAAATATTATACATCTCGCAAGTTGGTATGAAGCAACTACACCAGGCAAATAGCACCATGGGGATGTCACAAAATGACTCAAGAATGCTCTTGCTAAATCCACCACATTCAAGTGGGTAGCCCTTGGATATAACAACAAAGACCTGCCAAGCAACAGTGTGGCTGTCTGCTCTCAGTGACCTCTGTCTGCTGCTTAAATGACATTTCACTGAGAGGAAGAATATGACAGACAAAAGGCCTCCATGCAGAAGTGGTGACAATTACATTTACATTTAGTATCTTTATCAATAACAAAAATCAAACACTTTCATCCTTACTGTACATTATACTGCACATGTGTGTCTCCTAACAGGGCTGTTAGAGGAACATACTTTAAGACGCTGCGAGAAGGTTTGTCAATACTGGCAGAACCTTGCAAAAGAAACCATGGAGGAAATCAAGTTCAGAAGACATTTCCAGGATCAAATTAAGACGATGATGAAGGTACGGTATTTCTATGTTTATATGATTTAGTAATATCCTGTAAATACATAAAAATGAAAACTTTCTTGAAATGTTATCTGATGTAACAAGTGTGCAGTGGTGGAGACAGCAACATACATAGTTCTTTCTATAAAAAATTACATGATCACTAATGTTTTTTTCTGTTCTAGAGGTGCAACGGTTTTAACATAGTCAGTCCTACTTACTCCAACATCGTTGAAGTCCTTGTTCCCGCAAAGGATGATGAGAGAGCTGATATTCATTCCAATGTCCAGAAGGTTAACAGATCAAAACCCTGAAAATCCATAAAGCTAATTTTTTGCACCACAAATCGATTCGTCAATACATATATTACCTTTTCTTTGACTGGTTTCACAGGTCAAACCATTTGAAGCTGCTTATGCCAAAATCAAAACCAAAACTGTACAAATGGAAGAGCGAAATGTTTATTGTGGTGCATATTTTACCAAAGTGCTGCTGAACAAGTTAGTTTTCAGTTTCCTTCTTTTTTTTTTTCTTCTAACACTGCACATTGGATTTAAAACATACATTCTTTCATATAACTGATGTAACTCAGGTGTGGTTGCGTGTTTGGATTTGACAGAGAAGACCCTCACAGGGTGGTGGACTACAGAGGCAGATCATTTATGGCCACGGGTTCCAAGGACCGTGCGGTGCATCTGTTTTATGTGGCGTCAGAAACGAAAGCCGTGTCTGTGATGAAGGGCCACATTGGCAGCATCCGGGCTGTGCTGCTCTGTGAGGACAGAGACCTGGTGATAACTGCCAGCTGTGACGCCAGCATCAGGTGAGGAGGACAATGGAACGTTAGTGCGCGTCATCGTAGCTCAGATTTATGACTTGAATTTATTTTTGAGGTGATGATGAATCAAGTAGATCCGCTGGTGTGGGCGTTTATTTGGTGTTTCGTCACAACTGTAGGTGTTGGAGTTTGAAGACAGACCGGTGTGAGATGGAGCTGTATGGTCACACTGGCACTGTCAACTGCCTGGATGTCCACGCTGATAGGCTTGTCTCAGGGGCTAAAGACTGTTTAGTAAAAGGTGAGCAGCCTTTGTAGGATGTTTATAGTCTTTCAGATTTAAAATTACACATTTACTATTAATCACATTACACAATGCTGCAATGGGCCTCAGCAAACGCGGATCATCATCAAATCTGGAACATGGAATAACCTGTTCTGGTTTTTACTCAAATGTGCTTCTTACAAAATGTAAAGATCATGCAGTTACAAAGATATTCTCGCCGTACCAGTGCCATGCTTTTCGGTTTGCAAATATGATAGCCAAAAGCAGGAAGTCCACTGATATTTAACATATATAAGGGTAAAGTTACTCCAGAAAAGGACAGAGGCATGGTGGTAGTTTTTCCAAGCTTTATTTTACCTTCACCAACAGCAGGCAGAGCTGACAAGCAAACAACGGTTAATAAATACCAGGCGTGCCGGCTGATACTCAGTAATGATCAGGCCTAAATTAGCAAACCATGCTCACAACATCATGCAAACACCTTCAGTTCTTTGGAGGTCTTTAAACCACTGTTCAAGGAAGGTTTATACATTTTCTATTGCGATCAAATTTGAGTACACTTATCAAGAGGGGCTACACGATTAGCTCTTCAGGCTTTTGTGGCTCTGCTGGAATAATATTTGTGTTTTCATCTTTTTAAATTTTGATATGTGCAAGTGAACTAAACTTAATTACCGTACCGCCAGTGTGGAATCTACAAACAGGAAATCGTTTTGAGGATTTTAATTTCAAGCACCCAAGCTCTATCCAGTGTGTGAAAATCAACACAACCACAGTCTATAGCAGCTGTGATCGGGGCCTTGTCAAAATATGGGACATGGAGAAGGCATCACTGCTCAGGGTGAGAATATTAGTCATCAGTGGAGAACGCTTTCTCTCTCTATATATACACATACATACATATATATATATATATATATATTATATATATATATATTCTTTTATGTAATCCCTCAGGTGATAGATGCCCACAGGAAGTCAGTGAAGTGCCTGTTCTTCGACGAATGGCATCTTCTCTCTGGGGACGTAAACGGTCAAGTCATGGCCTGGAGTGTCAACTGTCACGCTAAAGAGTGTCTAATGACCTTCAGCCACCCAAAGTAAGCAAGAAACCTTTGAGGCTGATATGCAAAAATTATACTGAAATATGTTTTTGTCACCTTTTTTTCCCCTGCTGCTTTTTCCTGTCAATATTAGCCATTTGCAACCAATAGAAATGTCTTTATTGTATCACCACCTAAACACAATATGTGAAATATCTCTGCCTGTCTTTTTAATTATTTTTTTTAACTACAATACACTCATAAACCTAAATAAACTTTACAGCAGGGAGGTCAAATCTCTGACCCTTGTCTACCTGCGTGTTGTTACTGGCTGCGTGGACGGGAAGATTCGTATTTTTAATTTCCTCACTGGAGACTGTTTGAGAGACATCACAGCAGAGGCTGAAACAGGCTCTTTACTGTCTCTGCACTTCCATGACAACAGGTGAGGCAAACACCCTCCCACGAAAGCATGTTTATTTTTTATTGTTGTGTTATTTTTATTTGATCTTATAATTATATCAGTGCAAGTTTGCAAGTTTACATTTCTGTCTCGTATTTTTTTCTCTCTGCCTTCATTTAGTATATTAGTGAACACAACATCCAGTGTGAGGCTGTACCAGTTCGCCAAAGTGTTCTGGGAGTCAGCAGAGAGAAGCCCCGGCGATGTGCCAGCTCAGGATGGTTCGGTTTCTGAGAAATGTGCGGCTTCACTCAGAAAGCTTCCCTGCACCTCTTTCGAGGCAGATCACAAAGCACAGCTGGCTTCACCCAGCCGAAAGATGCACGACTGTGACAGCAAGAAGCCAGAGAGAGCAGAGCTGCGTTACCACACCCGCTTCCTGTTTACCCCCACTAAATGCCAAACACAAGGTAAGCATGCACAAAAGTATGTCAGAAGTAATGTACTGTAGGATCAGTTTGTCCTTAAACAAAACATTTCTTTTATAGTCAGTGGTGGGGCTGCTAAACAGTCAGTGATTCTTAGCGAGAAGGCAACGTGTGAACGGATGAAGAAGAGAGGTCTTCATCGTCCTTTGACACGTGACTCCATCCTCCTTAGAGTCAGTGCCATTCAGAGGGCGCAGTGCACGGATGAAGTTAGCGTCAACATGGAGTGCAACGCAAAGCTGCGTGATTCCTGGGGTCCTCACATGACTCAGGATCCTCTACACTCTGACATCCAGGCCCTGAAACACAGGAGGGCCAAGACCTGTGACCATATTCTGAAGAGAGGCGCCAGTCAAACTATAACAAACACAGATGTCACCACTGCTCCTAACACCACTAGGAGACACCATCACTGCTTATTTTCTAAAGAAACACAGACTCACACTGCTGACACACAGAGGGCAATCAAGAGGGTCGGTGCTAAAGAGGGGCCACAGGCTCCGGAGCGCATTCTCACGACGTCACTACCAAATCTAGAGTACGGCATAAAAACTGCTACCAGCTTACCCAAGATTAACCCTTTTGGACCCATTCAGAGAGAAGGGGTGATTCAGGCTGGAAGACGATGTCCAGTCCGAGAGGGAACTCATGCAGAGATGTGAACGAAAACTGTCCAATAGGGACACCGTGAGACAGGTCACATTTGTGATCATTTGATGAATGATATGAATGCCAACCGAACTCCATCACCACTGCGCAATTTACATTTTCAAGGCACCTTTGATGTTTATTTAAAACCCCACTAGAGGTCAGTATTGTATCATCTGATAGTGACCCAGAGTAATTGCACAGTATTTTTGCAGCAAGCTTTAGGGTTTTACTTTACTTTAATTTTCAGGATATGAAATTAATTTGTCGTTTGATTTGTAGCACAAAGTTTAATTCTAGTTTTTTCTTTTCTTTTCTTTCCTTTTTTTTTTTTTTTATTCTTTTTTGTTTTCTCAAGCTGTGAATGTATTGTGAGTTTCCATTTAGATATTCATCTGCTTAATGTTAATAATGGGAGAGAGCACATGGTTAATTCACTGTGTTTTTGCCATGTTTTTTAGTTTTATAGTTTATGTAGTTTTCTTTTGCATTGCATTAAAACTTATGAAAAAAAACTTATTGAAATGATAAGTAATACTTTCATATTTTTTACATTTTTAAATCTGTTTTTCCCCCCACGGTGTTGATTCATTTTTGTAATTGACTCGACAAAAATGCTTTTTCAAGCATGTATTCTCAAATTTCAGCAGTTATAATGAGCAGCGTCTGCCACTTAACACCTGCTGTTTATACCAGATTGGTTTTGTTTTTAGTTTTTTTTTCTCATGGAGCATAATCTCATCTCCTAATTTTCCCTCAGTTAATGAACCATCCTGAAAACCACTCTGTCTCACTGTGGTAACAACAAATCTTTGTGGATTTTTAACTTGTGCTGTACCTCAAACAAGATGAGTGAAGTCATCAGAGTGTGAGGAGTTCGTCTCGTCCAGAGTGACCTTTCACCCTGCCACCTGCCCCCTAGCCCTCCAGCCTTGAGGGCATCATTAGGGGTGAGGAGGTTGAAGATCAGGGAGGGAAGGTCCTCTGCTTTGATAGCAGCGGCACAACAGCTGGGCACTGCCGAATAACAAAGGATTATGAGGAGAACTGACTGGGCAAGACGTCCCACTTTGGAGAATGTCTGCTTTCAGGAGCACTCTGCTGCTAATTTGATTTGGTCTGCAGAAAACTGGGGATAATGATGTCTCCCCCTTTTTTCTCCTGTGGCAGTGTGACGTAAGGAAACAATGCAATCCCCTCCTGCCACCCCAAGCTTAGCTCAGCTTCATCAGGCAGCCCAGTCTTGTCCAGGAGCGGCAGAGCTGCAGGGGGGATAATGAGCGTAAAATCAAAGCAAAGTTAGAAAAGGAAAAGTCTTCATGGAGGAATGCCCTTAGACCTTCTGCTCCCTGGACCAAGGCCCAAGGGTTGGTCGGTGAGGAGGGTACAGGTTTATTTATGCATGAGGAGAAAGCTCGAAAGAAATGACAGTTAACCCCCTCGCAGTGAAAGACGGTTTTAAGGGTTGGAGGTTGGGGAGAAGGCAACAAAAGACGACTCAGTGTGACCCAGCTGACCTTCAATCTACATGGATCTCCATCTCCAAAGGCACATATTTGCATCATAGTTCATTTGTCAAATTAATTTTTCAATCTCTGTCATGCTGTGTCAGCAGCAGGCTTGAACTCGAAACTCAGTCTCGACTAGTACCGTCTTTCCAGGCCAGGTCAGTCAAGGCTAGTCATGGTGCAGGATGCGATTAACCAAATTTTGATATGCATTATTTTTTTGTATTTGCATGCCACGCAGACGGGTGGCTGACTGGCCCCGGAGCTGTTCAGATATCACACCGTCGCCAGGTCTAACGAGATCATCAGATGCAAAGGCGCAGTGAATGTGCAAATCACACTATTCTCCAGGGGAACTGACTCATGATAACAGCGAATAAATCTGCCTATTTGAGAAAACATACTTTTGACACGCTCTGAAAAGCAGTCACTGTATCCTAGACACTGTTGGAGAACTGACGCTCGGATCATAGTGAACAAGTCCAAGGCCTGACAGATCAGCGACATCAACACATGGGAGCGACAAGTGCCTTGATCTTAGGACAGCTTTAAACGCAGGGCCACATGGCCAGCAACCGCTCCCTGTCAGGATTCAGCAGAGCCAGGCTGGAAACAAGATTCATACGACTTACTGACCTCATTTGCAGATAAAGATCATAAGCGCATGGGGGATACAGCTACAACGAAGGGAGGCAATTAACAGGAACACCATTACTGAGATATGGGACTGATTAACATCCACATCCAGCCAAGCCAAATAGATAAGAGGCAATGTGATTGCTCATTGATTGGGTCTCAGTGGTGCCTCTGCAGCGGGCAGCTTCTTGTTTTCTGGAAGTTGGACCTCGCTACATTCAAGGGCCCTTGATTGAGCCAAAAAGAGTGGAGTGAAACCACTCTGACCACACATCACGAGGATGATCAAAGAGGCAACTGCTGGCTGCTGCTCGCCCCACGTGTACAAGACAAACCCCCCAACTCCCCTGCAACACATGATTGTGAAAAGCTGTTATTCACACATGGCTCAGAGCTAACGCATGTCAAAAAGCACTGATACAGGCTGAAGAAGTGACATCCAAATTAGTTGAGGTTGATCTAGAGGCTAGAGGCTGTGTGTGTAACCGGGCTGTAAAGGTAGCAAGAGTTTTCCACCACTCTTGATTTTGTTTGTGTTTATTCGATTAAGTTTGAACTTTTTTTGTTTTCATTTCTGAATTGACTGATTGTACCGAGACACCGTCTGTTTTTGCAGCGTGCCATCTGGACTGCATTTGGATAATTGCAAAGAGATTATTGTCTATCTGCAAGACCTATTCTATACAAAAGACCTACACAAAAACAAACAAAACAAAACCAAGCACACCGGTGCTTTAACACCAGAGGCCATGGCGTGTATTATGTTTTAAGTTGGATGTCACGGTGCTGTTATTCAGAGGCAGAACTGGTGTTTTAGTGCTCGTCCACTGGGGGGTGCACTATCACTGCTTATAGACGTGTTCAGACCTGAATGTTTCAACCAATTATCAATGCATCTGCAGCTCAAGTCTTGTCTCCTCTATATGTTTCTGACTGACATCTCACAGAGTTAAGATCCTGTCTAGCATTAACTAACGTCACAATTATTCAAATTATATTGCACGTAGAATTACACAGTATATTCTTTCTTTATATTACCGTAATCAAATGCTCATAAAAGAAATGAGAGCAGAATTTCAATGCAGAAACTACTTTAAAAACAGGCTTTACAGATCATTTGAATATGGCATTTCTTAAGTCTTCATGGCACGTCAGGATGACTGTACTTCAGTGCGTCACTATTAAACAAGAGCGAAGGGTGTCATGGATTGACCTGTGCCTCAATGGCCCCCAGTCTTCACAGAGCAGCTCCAGACACATGTAGGCGACAGTGTTAAGTGTCATAATTTCGCTATTTTCTCAGACATAAATACAGAGACGTAAAAAGTCAAAGGTCAACTGCATAAAACTTCCCTATTTAGAGGTCAGTAGACTCATATCGTCTGAGGCGGGTGGGGGGGGCGGCACCTTTGGAACAAGAAGGCAATTCACAGAGGAAAAGTTATGGCAAACGCCATCTGACTCGACTTCCTGCCACAAAATGAACAGAAAATTAATTGTAACACAGGACTCCAAAGGTCTTCATGCACCACAGAAGAAGAACAAAACACTAAAGTGGGCCCAGAGCTGCAGCAGAGGATTAAAGGTCTTGTGTTGGACGCAATTGTACTTTACTGGAAGAGGCATTATTTGACAAACGGTGCCACCACCATTATTTCTATTAACAATTACTTCTGCCACGTACAGGGAATGGTGACTGGCTTCTATTTACAGATAATGGACATCTTTATCCGTGCTTTCCTCAAAGTTTCACTCATGCACTTAATCACAGTCTGACAAACAATTAGCTGCTCACTCATGTCAAGTACAGATGTTTGTGCTCCTCTGAATCCTGATACCAGCAGAGCTCTCGCTGTTTGGAGAGGTCATGGTACTTGATAAGAAAAAGGGCTCTCATGGCTCTTGTGTGGTGAAAACATAAACACACAGTCACTCCCCCTCCCCACACACATTCAAAATCTAGCTTTCATAGCTGGAATGTGACTCTGAAATGGGTGATAGTGCGTTTTTTTTTTTTTTTGTCAAGAACTGAGTCATTTAGTTTGCATTAATCAAGAAACTGCAGCGTGGGATGAACTGCTGCTGCCCTTGCATAACAATGAATGGAAATTCTGATGGATGTGGCCCTCTATAGTCTCGCCTCAGGAGGTTATCACTTCATACAAAAACTTTCTACCTCACATTATTACTTAAGACTTTAGATAGATCCCCACAATACTCAAGGCAATTCAAGGCGCCTGCTGAAAACGTTCATTGCCATTTACCCTGCAGCTGAATTCACTATCTCTCAGTAACCCACCAAATAACAGTCACAACAAATACCACTTTCCAGACATGATAACTCGACTGCTGTTTGTACAGTAAATACTCTGTGGGGTTCTCACTCTCTCCTCGCATGACCCTGGCCCAGGAAGAGCCTTTTTTGGAGCTGAGAAGAACCAACAGGCGTCCTAGCTTAGATATTTCACAGCTCAGCAGGCTCCCTAGCATGTTGATACAAGTGCTGGGAAATAACATGAAGCCTGGTTGATTCATGCCATTTGTGTTTTTCATTTAGTTGTCATGTGCAAGTTTTTTTTTTTTTCCTTTTTTGGAGACCTGTGGATAAAACTGACCCATATTAGCAACAGATGTTGTAGGTCACGGAGTGGAGCGTCTTATGTGCTTTTCCCAGGGGCCTCTCTGGTGAGAGGAGCATGGCCACCAGAGTGTGTTGTATGAGGAGGACGAACGTTTGCACCCTGAAGGTAATAGTTTGTTGCTAAAGAAGCCAGACAATCCGGAGGGGGAGAGGCGAAGTGAGTGAGTAAAACGGTTCCTTTATCAGAGGCTGTCACTCTACAAGCAAATACTTGTGCCTGAAATGCACTGCAGTCTCCAAGCTAAAACATCAACCGTCACTGACTTTAATTTAAAATGGAAGCTTTGACTTACGCTGCGGCCTTACGCAACCATGTTTTCTCCTGTATTAGACTGCAGCAACGTGATTAACCAATAACAGCCCAATTTGATTCATATTTTTATTTATAAGTGTGTTTCTGCCACATGTAGGGTCAATGTGCCCTTGTGTGGTTGTACTTTGTAGCATGTTAAAACAATAGGTAGACATTTTGGGAGATGCACTTCATTGCTTTTTTTTGACAAGATTTAGACGAGAAAATCGACACCTCCAAATAGGAATCTTGAGCCAACAGATGATTAGCTTAGTTTAGCTTAGCATAAAGACAAAAAGCACGGGAGATCTGTGCTGTAACTCTTTCTTCGATAGATGCAGAGACTTCCGGGAGTCTCAGAGTAGCGTAGCTATAACAAGTACCACAGTGCCAAAGCTGTGTCAGTGCCTGGATGAAACAAGTCATCTGAACACATCGTTCTGAACCCTCCACTGGCACAAGAAACCAACGGCTTTGCAAAGCCTTTCATTTCGACTTGTTTCAATACTGAAATGTACCTTTTTTGTCATCTGCGACTGAGATGCTGTTAACTATTGTGATAGGTCTCTCTTCTCCTGTCATTCCACGATTCATCGAGTCCCTCAGCCTCTCACCCTGCCCCCCCCCCAGTCTACAGCTGTTAAAACACCCCATATTATTCCCATAATTGTTTCAGTGTGTGGGCTGTTATTTTAATGTGCCAAGCTGGATGAGTCAGGAATCGAAAATTGTTGCGGTACAAAAGGCAAAGTATTTTCTGACTACTGACATTCTTCTGTGCGTCCTGACATTCAGACAATTCCTTTTCTGAGTAACCTGCCTCATTATCAGGTGCTCACCATTCAGGTAAACAAATAAAACCTGACATACGTACGGTGAAAGGTCTCGAGCCTCATTGATCCTCAGACACTTGGTTCGCTATGTTTAATATTTCGGAAATCTTCTTCACCTCCTTCCAGTTACAATAAGACACACTGTGATACATCTGTTTGGCCCTGGCCGACATGTCTAATATGTATTTCATAAAGTGTGAAATGGATATGGAGGGTAAAAAATGGAGTTAACATGAACACAGGCAATTTTCCTCAGAAATGATGGTGATTTCATTTTATGGGCTGATATGAATTAGCAAGTCCTCCAAGATACACACATTTTTTCTAAAGTATTCTAAAGTGAAGCTATTTTCTTTTGGTTTCAATGGCGGTTGTACAGTAACTCACACTTTTTATTTTAAGTTTTTTGCTGGTGTCTGAAGAGCCTTTTTTCTGTTTCTCTGGGTGACTTTAGTGTTAATTAAATGCAAATTAGATTTTTTGTTACATATTTTAAAGGTGTTTATGTTACTTTTCGAAAATTTGTGATTTAACTAGAAAAGTCTTGACCTTTTTTTTTGTTTGTTTTTTTTCACAAATCTGTCTGCCAGTAATTTTTCTCCTTTATTTCTCCAGAGTGAAGTGACTCTACAGTTTCTGGCTGCTTTCTCACTCTGTAGCTGTTCTATGTAACCTCCCCCAGTAGACTTTTAATAATTACAACCCCCTTTTTTCTTTCAACGTCTGTTAACAGCTGCGAGAAAATTAATTTGAAGCCAATGTGAAAAAAGGGAGATAAAAAAAAAAGCCACTACAGATACACAAACGGTCGCTGTTGAGCAGCACAAGCCTGGAAATTTATAGTTCTCATTCGGAAAAGCTCTATAAGGTGAGATAAAGAATGTAACTGATCCTCACGCAGCTGCAGCGTGTAACAGTTATGAGTGTTTAAAAGGTGCTCTGCCGAGTCCTTTGGGTTAGTGTGCTGTGTTTCTTCTACAATAAAAGAATGAAGTAAGAATGACATAGCTGGAGTTGTCTTTCCCACACAATCTGCGCACAATATCAATTTAGCATTTCGCAGGGCGTAATGAGTGTGTGTTCGATGGGGCTGTCATTTAGTTACGACTCCTCTCAGGGCCTGTGCAAAAGCGAAATGTCATGTTTAGTGGTTGCAATGGAAAGCTGGTTTATACTATGGACGTACACACATGCACACATAAACAACGTCTAAACAACATGTTGAAGGTTGCAGCGAGGTAGAGATGGAGAGAGCAGAAATTAGAAGCAGGAAGAATGAAGGATATCAGTTTGAATCTTTTGGCTGATGAAGTAAAAGCACAAGTCCACAACAGTTTCACTCAGCTCTTTCCAAACACCAAGCCGCTGCATATGTACACAAAGGAAACATGATACCATGTGATAAGTTGGAAATGTCAGACCACGCTTTTCTTTCTGCAAGTGTCTACGCTTGTGTACTGAGTGTACTGATGTGGCTACATCAAAAGCCATCTTTACTGCAAGTTTGAATCGGAGGCTCAGTCTCTCGTATGCAGCTCATGTGTTTTGAATCAGCTAGATTCACTTAAAGCACTCGGCTGAAGAGGCAGTGGAAATGATGCCGGTGTCACAGAGAAAAACACTGCTATCCCCCGATGATGTTACAGTTTAAAAAGGTTATGTTACATCTTTTGCAGCAGAAATTACACATATTTACAGTCACACTTGCAATAATGAACGCAACAATTTGTCAAATTGAGTATCTCCACACGACTTGACAGACATGAAATAAATAACTTTCAAGCTTGAATATCATTTTTAAAATCATGTTGAAATCACAAAAGTAGTTTTCGAAACTACAGCCTTTCTAGGGCTTGGATTTGGAAATGCCAACTCTGCTTCATTAGTTGTGATTTCTTTTTTTCTGGGTCTGAGGAGTTGATGTGGCAAAATTGCAGCATGGATCTCTGTTATATTGTAAAATCTACTGTACAACTTTTGGGATTGCATTGGTCCATTGATGGTCATCAGGCTTTCAGAATTATCAAAATATATTAATAGTATGGAAGGCAAGATAACATATTAAACTTAATTGGTTTGTAAA
This sequence comes from Seriola aureovittata, assembly GCF_021018895.1. Taxonomy (NCBI): domain Eukaryota; kingdom Metazoa; phylum Chordata; class Actinopteri; order Carangiformes; family Carangidae; genus Seriola; species Seriola aureovittata. Next base: position 15,669,509 of record NC_079384.1, on the reverse strand, counting down.
TGTCTGTTTAGCCTCTTACTCATGTGTAAATTAAAGCAGCATCTTCTTACGGAGACATCAGTTCGGGGCTCAAAGGAGCTACTTCTAGGCTAAGTGTTGCTATCGTTACATAGTCAATGTTAGCATTAACACCTGTTTACTTACCAGTCTAGAAAAAATGTTGAGAGTTCAGCATCAAACTTCATTCCTTTACTCACCAAGAGCTGTCTCTAGTGGTGGAAAGCAACACCAGTGTTTTGCTTATATTTCTATCAATTCTTTTCTTCTACTGACGTTAGCATGCTAACCAGCAAAGCCCAGTTCAACCGGACTGTCCAGTCACTTTCCGATACAGAGTCACTGTCGCTGCCCTGAAGAAGTAGAGCTGCTCAGAAGGCTTATTATAACCTATTGTTTTGGAAATGCACCAATGCAATGCAAGCGATCCATCAACACCACCCGCTCCCAAGAAACTGTTTGGTGGCAGAAAAAAACATATATAAATAACCCATTTAAACTCAAAACGATACAACACAAAAAATTGTCACCCCAGGAAAATTTGATATTTTCACATAGTAATTAAGTTTTGACTTTGAAATAATATGATTGAAAAATAGCTGCAGAGACAACAGACAACTTAATAATTACTTGTTTACCAAAGGAAAATCAGCTCCTGAGTCTGCAGAACACTGTAGAGTCACATCGTCTGTCACACACTGAAGACAGGATGTAAAACAACCACTTCTGTCAATGTCATCTGACAGCAAACCACGGATGTGACACAGCTGCTTGACACGTTCATTAAAGAAGAGGTGGAAGCTATCCATCACTTCGAGACAATCTTTTTGTTTAAAGTTGTAGAAATCAATGCCGGTGTCTAAAACTTACAATAAAAAGTTCTATCTGTGAGCCAGTACTTTACCAGAACAGTTCTCCCTTAGTTCTTCACATTCAGGATCAGCAGACTGGAACTCTCTTGGACTGTGACTTTGAATGGCGGATAAGTTGGACGGCCACCTTGAGTGCAGTAAATTGAATGTAAAATCAAATCTATTTGAACCAAATGTAGAATTAAAGGTGTAGCCTGCTATTCCAAGTGCAGCAATAGAAGACTGGATATACTGGCTCTTGTGAGTTGAGCAGTTTCTTTCAACTTGATCGGCTTATATAGACACCATGCCGTCTAAAATTTTGTTCTGCTTTCTTTTTTAATACAGTAGGTTCTGTGTAGAGAGCATTTTAAGAGCAGAAGTGCCTTGCAGAGCATGGAAATATTTCCATAAACCCAAACACTGCTGCAATTGGAAGTCTGGTTTGTCCGACAAAAGCAATTTCTGCACGACTGATAAGAAAGGAACGAGTGAGAAAATACACGCTCTAGTGTTGTTAATTAAATTTTCACTAGCCCAGCCGTAGTAATATGGTCTCTGTCTCACACACTAACATAAACATACAGATAAATGCACACACCTACACACACAGTACAGTATACATGGCATGGCATCAGGGATGGCCCCTCCTTTTCACTAATCTGAAATGAAACCCAACCTCAAAGGGCAACAGTGGGACTTGATGGAGACTAATGTTTTGAAAACGGGGTGACTCACACTCAAATCCAACGGAACTGCTCTCCATGGCTAATTAAAATAAACCAGTGGCCTGCAATCATGGATCCAGTTGGCACAGCCCGTATAAACAGCGCGTTGCCTTAAAAAGGGAACCCATGATTCTTAGGACCAAAACAGTGGCGTGTGTCCCAGGCCGGTTAGAGTAAGAGTGCGGAACTGGACGACAACACAAAGGCCACATCTGGGATCACTGTGTCGTGAAAAACACTCTGGAGATGTCGAGATATCCACGCAAACAGGCGCCGGGAATATTTCTCCAAAACATCCATGTGAATATTCCATATTTGACTGGCCCTCCACACAGTTATGTGTTTACCTCTGGAAATGTCTTCTCTTAAGTGGCATGAAGACGTGACAGCGGATTTTGGCATCATACTTGATCCGTCCCAAATGGGCTAGCCGTCAACGTGACAGTAGGTGAAAACAAATACCCCTCAAATCTCGTGTGAGGTTAAGTTTTCCCACATGGAAAGAAAAGACATTCTGGGAACTACTGGCATGGGCTTAACCATCAAACCTGAGATTTGGGTAGTGATACTGCGTACTGGCAGAGGATTGACTCCACCTATCTCCTCCTCCCTTCCACTGCTGGACTGAGTGTGTGTTGAGTGCGCCATGATCTTGGAAATGTACATGAATTATTGCTGACCCTTTGTCTTTCCACAGTTTACTCATTTGTTGCTATTCTGCCTGCATACCTGCAAGTATTCATACACACAATATACACTGAAAGAAAAAGAAAATATTCAAAGGCACTCCCAGACACAGTATTGGCTTGCTCTCAATCTTTCCTGTACAATTTGCTGTTTTTGGTCAAAGCTTTATTGAACTAACTCTGTATACCTGGCTCACACCCTCATCATTCTCTGCAACAATAACACAACTGTGCCAGGAAGTTCCTGTTCTCAGCGTTCAGGCTTTGCCAGCGTTGAGATGAACAAGGCAAGGCCTCAAATTCTTTTCATGTGCGTTGATGTGATATTTTGCGGTTTTCATTTGTTTTCAGAAGGAAAAGTGCCACATCCACTTCACGCTCCATTGTCAACATGGAGCTCTTTCCTGAGAGCTTGATGGCAGGATGAGATGTTAGTTTTGAAGAGGGCTGTTTATCAGTTTGGTGTGCCACACATGCCATTCACATCCATATGGCTCCACAAATAACGTGACCTCGCTGGGAGCCAACAAAAACAGAACCCAGGGCTTTAAATTATTTTTTATGTTCTTATCGTTTTTAATTTATTTTACCATTGCCCACTGGCATTTCATCATCCGTGTGGTTCAAACTCGCAGGCAAAGAATAACACATATCAAACCACAGTGAGCAATATACAAGACCGGAGTGAAGGATAAGAATCACTTATCATGCCCATTCTGATATGTAAACAATCCGCTGTAGGTCAGTGGCTGCAGCACTTGTGCTATTACAGCACATATAAACACGCCTGGGATGATGAAAAAGGTGCTAACAGGACCCAGGGCATGAAAAGAACGCAGAAAAAGTCAATGACAGATTTCTTTTTTATCTTTGCAAAGGGCAGATCAGGGTCTCGGATAAAGAACAAGTTGATGTGAGCACATAAATACTTAACAGCAATCAGTTTGTCTTGGTTCATTTAAAGCAAGAAAAACTAGTATGAAAATGTTGCACACACAAATACTAAGGCCAGTGTCAAAACAGTTGTTGTTGTTTTTTTTGTAAGGAAATAGTTCAAGATTTTGGGAAATACGTTTATTCACTTTCTTCTCCAGAGATCTATTTCCCAAAACTTTTAGCGTCCAGTCTGTGATGAAGTAGCGCCGCTTGGAGGACGTATTATAACCTCTTGTGTTGTAAACGCAATGATGGCTGAAGCTCTTGCCAAGACTGGTAAGCAAACAGCTGTTAAAGCTAACGTTAGCTTCATAGCAATAGCAAAACTTACAAATAGCTCCTTTAAAGTAATCGTAAATTTACTCTGTGACAACAAGCAAACTCCATCTGCTGATAAAGATCATCTTATATGATTGAAAAGTACGGAACAGCTACAACTGTAAAAAGACCTTGAGGTGAGATTGTTTTGTTTTTTAAGGTCAAGAATGAATCTTAATTTATTAAAAAAAAAAAAAAAGTAGGATAAATGTTGCCCACAGAAATATTGAAGCCCTTGACTGAATAACTAGTGTATTATACTGTTTTTTTAGTAGGCTTATATTCTACCGTAGACTTCTCAGCAATAAGAATACACACACACACAAACACACACGCGCACACACACACACACACACACACACACGCACACACTTAAAACTCAGGCTGGTGAAGACAAGTGAAGTACTGACATTTAGATGAACGTCTACTAAACCGGAACTAAATGAGAAAAACTATAATTCACACTGTTACAGAGAATAAGCGGACTATTTATTTATCTCGGATTAACCCCTTAGAGGCATCATCTCATTTTCAAGGGACATACAAACACAAAACACCAGTAGCCTGCAGGAAATGATCGAATTAATTTAATTGAAAAATTTAAATGCCGCGCGGCAATCCTATACATCCTTTATTCTGTGTTTATAAGTGACATAGTTTTGTTCTAAAGAACAGTAATGAAACCTCTCCGCCGTCTCGACTAGTCACAGACTAGAGAAAGACGTTTTTCTTTGGTTCCATTGAAACCATAAAATATTACTTCCATTGGTTTTTAATTTTGTACATCATTAGAAAGCCCCGCTTTTCAGCAGGGCATCAAAAAATTGAGTTAAACTCTTATTGATCCTCTCCACGGAAATCTTTAGTAAAAGGCGAAAGATTTATACGATCTGAAGAGAAACAAGAGTGATCTAAACTTCAACAGCAAGAACAGGCTGAGTCCATTAGAGAGGACGCTCACTTCACTGCTGGTGTGTTGTTAATGTCGCTGCGTGATAAATAATGAAACGAACAAAAAGTTTTCATGAATGCAGTTGTGCTAGTGAATATTGATTTTGCACTGGTTAAATGTGAAACTTAAAACTGATATTTATACATGTTGTACATATACATCGTAACATTTGCTCTGTTTCACGTTGTGACGCAAGGCATGATGGGAGAGGAGGGCTTTAGTTTTAAGGCTCTGAGCTTTTTCTGAACCCTTTTATGTGTAAAATGAATCTGAATCTTCTCTTAAATTGTAATCTGAATTCGCATAGCAGCTGCAAAACCCAAGTCAGCGAGGAAAACTTGTATTGAAATAAATTATGTCTCTTACACACACGCAACACACACTTCAGGAAACAGTGCTGCAAATTAACATGCAGGACAACGACCCCCTGTGGTAAGAGCCGCTATAAACAGCTCACACAACTAACAACTCACCACTACTGCTGGAGTGCTTTAAGTAAAATAGGAAATAACAGTAAAACTAATTAATGTGGTGTTGGGGCTCCATCATTAATTAAGCTACAACTGCTTAGAACAAAAATGATATTCTACGATGGTCATATAAAAATATTGGTGGACGGAGTATTCTGATCCTTCTCTTAAGCAAAATCAATATCACACTGCAAAAATACTACAAGTAAAAGTGCATTGTGGCGCGCGAGTACAAGTATAATCAGGAAATGTACTTACAATACATGATTTTATGCCATTAGATTATAACATTGCCACTAGATTTCGCACTAGACCACCAGCATCAGCAGCTAATTCACAGACATTATCATGCCTACTATAGCTGGTCACTAATGAAAACAGACATAAAACATTATGTAGCCATGAAGTTACTTACCCCTAGTGAAGAACAAAAGCCAGTTCTAAGTCACACACACACACACACACACACACACACACACACACACACACACACACACACACGCACACAGTAGGGAAAACTAGAACTTTCTGTGGTTTCTATTGAAAATAAAACTCACAAGTGAAATTCTGCATGTAAAGAGAATCCTGGATATAGCAGGCAGCCACAAGTTAGCTAGCTCCAAAGAGTTTATTATACTTTGCATTTTCTGTGACAGCTATCATTAGTGGGCTCTTTGTTATTTGCGTCATAGAAGAAATAAGATGCCTCCTGACTTCTGAAATGGTGAAATGAACCGAACTAATGCATGTTCACACACAAAGACCACTCCACTTAAGTATGCAAATGATTGTATTGGAATAATGTGTGAGGGGAGATCTTTCAAAGGATTTTTGTAACTTTAAGAAATATAATATCCAACCATCAGACCCACTTCTTATTGAAAAAGTAAACAGACTTTGTGCTTTTTGCTTTATCCTTGACACAAGTACTTCCATCACATTTTGTGTGTACAGCTGTGTCCAACACAATGAATGCCTTCAGGAAGAGACTGTCTGAAAGTGTGCTATTATCCACATCTCACCCCTCTTGGTTGAAGGAGGCCATTCGGGACGGGTATTCACACTTTTGCCTTTACACATGTTCTGACAACACTTCACATGAACTAGTCCTTTATGGGCATACTGAGACCTTCGGGGTGCTTTCACACCTAACATGTTTGGTTTGGCTCACACAAACTCTGGAGCATTCTGTTCGTTTGGACTCATGTCAAAGCTCAGACGAACTCTCTTTTATCTGTCCTGCAATATTATGATGGAAATATCTATTAATCACCATTTATGAAATACAAGGCACATTTGAAGTCTTGACTATTTGTGACACGGGAGAACATACATAAACGCATAAGGTGCAGAAATGTGTTATATAACCTGCAGTCAGTCTCCAAAATTTGATTTCTCCATGTCATGATGATGCAGAGCGGTCAATCCAAATGCATTTATGCCTACTCCTTTTGGTTTGTTTAGAAAAGTCGGTATGAGCATGAACCAGACCAGAACTAAAAAACAACAATCTATAATATTTTCTTTGGTCCAGAACAAACGAACCGATGTACAGGTGTGAAAACACCCTCAGACACATGCGTATAAAGGAATTAGAGGTGTGGTCTTTGTTCCTCAACCTAAGTTGTAACAACTTTATTTGTAGAATGTCAAGTTCTAAGCAACAAATGCTCATTTTTAACAAGCTGTGGTCTTTGATCATCTTTTTTTAAAGGTCACCTGGATCCGAATGTCTAATATGACACTCGTGCAGCTTGTGCAGCTTGAACTTTCCAGGTGCTCACTTCCCAGCATGCTTTGTTCTTTCAGAGATAGCCAGTTTACAAAGAGAACCACAATCACTTTCTGAGGGAAACAACGCGTTAGGGTGAAGCAAACAGCAAAGCCAACCATAAAATCAGCTGTATGAAAGGAAATTATATCTGCAGATGCACAAAGTGTGGAATGGCCACATGATGAAGCAGCAAATGAAAAATGCAGATAGGTGCCATGGCAACATGGTCTTTTTGAGCAGCATAAACAAACAGCAGGAGCAGAAATGGAGAGGTTGAGAGTGAATGCTAATTAAATGATTTTCTAATGCACTTCCTTACAATGACAGCAAACAGACATGCTCTTCAAACTGCCTTTGTTAGCATCGCAGTGGGGACTGAATTGATAATACGTCTGTCTCTATTTACTGAGGGATGGAAAAAGTGATGTGGAGGAGGAAAAGTCTGAAGCAAAAAGAGGTGTGAGATCCTGTTTCCAGCTGTGCTTCAGACTCATCTGGGAACATCAGGAGCAGAACCTGGAGCCAGGACCTTAGTGAGTGATGAGGAGATAGACCTGGCATGTTCAAATGAAGATGATCAGGTATAGTATGTAAAAATCAACCCGGGTCATCAGTTAGCCATGTTTATTTTGACACTCTGTTGGTCACAAGATACTTAAAAGCAAACTCTACTCTTACATAATTATTATTTTTATGTGCCAGGGTGGGAAAATTTAGATTTGGACCTCATACACAGTGTCCTGGAGTTAAGCAGATTTTGTGTGTAAATATGGCGCCAAGCCTTTGAAGTACAAACAGAACTCTGAAGAAAAAGCATGAAGGAGCCAGAGTTAATATACTTTAATGTGTTTAATGTGTCTCACTGTGAGATATCACTTGCTTATCGACAAACACCAGCCGACAAATGAATTTCAAATCATCTATTTTTGGTCAGAATGTTAGTTAAAAACAGTGGCTTGAGTTTTACATGATTTTTGAAATAAAAATATTTTTAAATCTTTCACTTCCTTTCAGTTGCTCATGAATCTCTTTCTATTGAATACTCACTCCCTAGATAAATAATAAATGTTATTCCATTGTTGGAAAGTAGTTATGTTTCCACTTCTGTCTCTTTGTTTGCAAGTGATCTTAAAGAAATATGGGAACAGAACTGGATGAAATCTGTTGGGCAGAAAGCCCTTGACTCAAAGCTTCAGCTAATTAGAGTATCTGGTGATCCAGGTCTAGGATTTATTAAGCCATTAAGCAATAATTTTAGCTTTAATTTCTTGGCTGCATCTAAGTTCTGGAGAAAAAAATTTACGTCTTACATTCAAAAGAACATAGAGTAGGTTTATACACTACAGAGCACTTATCATGCTTGATTAAGGGCTCATTAACTATCGAAATTCATGGTTCACTTAAATGTCAGTTGATTTCTGGATAATATTTTTTGTATGTTTTCTTGTATATGCTGTTATTCTATGAATTAAGAGATACCATGTTCCAAACTTGTTTTCTTTTTTTGTTTGTTTGCATGTAGCTTTAAAGAATAGTTTCACATATGTCTGTATGGTGTATAAAGCTACAGCTAGTAGCCAGTTAGCATAGCTTAGCATGAAGACTGGAAACGGGAAACAGCTAGCCTATCTCTGTAAATTAATGAAATCCTCCAACTAACACCTCTAAAGCTCACTAATTAACACATTATCTTCCATACACCACACACAACTCTTAAGAAAACCACACCTTGTTGCTCTTACACATCAGTTTTTTGGTATGCATTCAGCAAAATTGGTGAACTTGAGTGGTTGGTATAGGCAGAATTTATCACCTTGACACTGAGCAATGCTAGCTTTTCACAGTCTTTGTGCTAAGCTAAGCTAATCTGCTTCATATAAAGCTTCTAGATCTTCCCATCTAACATTTTTCAAGAAAGTGAATCATCAAAATGTCTAACTACTACTTCAACATTAGGACGTATAGGAAGTATATTCCATATGTTAGCGAGCAAGGGACGTCCCAGCCTGGAGCCACCTGTGCATGTAAAGCACAAATGTGATTATATTTACTCTATGTTGAGATTGTATGCCAGAGAGAGCTTTTGAATGGGACTCTGTGTGCCTATGAAGTCTTGAAACTGGATGCTTAGCAGTGGTCGAGGGTCTTTTTGCAGCCGTGTTCCCCCCACAATGGTTTATCCCTCCACTTATCATTCCTTAGCCATCAGCAGCTCCACAGTGGAGCGACACCAGAGCCCATTGCCTAATACAGCACACACATGGTGATGACAACAACTGCTGATGAATAAGGTCGCAAGCCATGGAGATTAATAGACAACCCATTAAGACCGTAATTTATGTTGGATATGTTTGTTTTTGCCTGTTTTCTGAGCTATACTACAAATAACCTAATCTGATTCACGATGCTCTGGTTTGTGGAGATATAGGAAACCAACATACATAAAGAGTAAATGTGGGATGTTTCCTAGCATCTCAGTCCAGAGCTAAATGTGCAAAGGGCTTTAAAGTGTTGGAGACCTTTTGGCCACCACTGAAAAACAAGATGTCAACATGCACTTCTTTCTCTGTTTATATCTCAGTCCTTGTCTCTCTCAGTAAAAGTCACAGCGAGCGTGGAGCCTTTCAGACTTCTTGCGCTGTGGCAGAGATCCAGCGGGACTGCTGTGACCATAAACTACCCTGGCTCAAACTAAAAGGATAGATAACCCTGTCTTTTTATAGCAGGCGTTCAGAAAGTCTGCTTAAGAATTAGAGCCAAGTAGATGCATGAAGAGGCAAGGAGGGAGTTTAACTTGAAGTGTGTCTCAGTCACCTCATATAGAGACAAAGTGAGGATGAGGAGAGACAGAAGTTTGATGTAGAAGACAGTTAAAACTGGTTGGTATTTAACAGGACTGTTGTTTGGCAAGGCTGATAGGTGCTGAGCAGATTTGTAACAGTCGTAATATTTCAATTTTTGACCCTTATGGGGCAATTTCCAGGTGTGCCTATAAAAATGCCTGTGAAAACCCAAAATATGCTTTTGCAAAAGTCAGCATTCCCACCAGGAGGGGATCAAAGAACGCTTTATGAATAATGCTGTACAGACACACATCAATGGCATTAAGATTAGCAAGGGAAAAAAGGATAGAGTTTGAATTTGTTTCATATTAATTTCATGTTGAAAGTCGGATTCAGTGCATACATGTGAAGCCACGCCATCTCCCCGTGAAGTGACACCAGGCATTGCCACATTTGGACGGACCTTTTGATGCAGCTTCACGGGGCATCGAGCCATTTCCAACATCCAGGGATCAAGTAATTTCAGAAAGTGGCGAGCTGTTGTGTCACCATCCCACATAAATTACGCAAATGCACAAGAACAAAAGAGGGCACACTGAGGTTTCTCTTTAGTTTTTTTTTCTTTTTTCTTTCCATGTTTCAAAGGTCATCGTTACAAAAACATTTATTATGAAAACTTAATGAGCGCCAGAGGAATTGCTTGGCGACTTGCCTTTTTTTTTTTCCAGCCTTCTTTTCGCCTAAGAGAGCGCTCTGATGGCAAGGCATTCTGCATCACTCCCAGCCATGGATTTGTTTGGTTTGACTTATTTACAATGGAAACTGCTGAAGGGCAAACTGTCTGTACTGGGTGACGGAGAGGGGGCATTGGGATCATGAGGTCAAAGCTCTGACACCAAGCAGGACCTAATGTGACTTCTTAGTAATGTTCTCTGTACACTGATAGACACATTTGTACTTCTGGACCCTCTTTGACATAATATATTTTCTCATGTACCTACAATTTTAAGCTACTTTTACTTCCAAATTTGTATTACTTACACTTTCACTGCACTTTCCAGATTAATAATTTAAACTCAAAATGTCATTATCTTAAGTATTACAATACATTGTTGTGGAATACAAAAGTACCATGGTGATACCAGTGATCAGATTACCATGCCATTATATTTCTGTGGTACAACAATACCATGATATTGTACCATATTATTATAATTGACCTCAACTGGCATTGAATGAACATTTATCGAATTCAAACAGAATAAAAACAAATGCACATTAAACTTCAAAAGGAAAAATTAACATATATAATCAATATGCAGTAATGATTTATAGGAATACATCAGCATTTAAGATGTGATTTTTGATTGACAGTGACTGAATTCTTCTTTTTTCTGTTGCATTGCCATCCTCACTTCAAACTGCCCTCAATCCAATTTGGAATTCATGTAGTCTGGTAATGAAGGATAAAATTCAAAATATTGCCATAATAGTAATACAGTTTCAACATAAATGATTAACATCTTTATATCCACACTTATTGTACATATTTTTACTTTTTACATTTTGGCAATGCCACAGTTACAATGTTCAATCATCAGAATACTTCCAACTATCACCTTACAGTACCCTTGACCTACATCAAAATTTCAAAAGTCTTCAACCTCAAACAGCCCTTTGATAAAGTGAAGCCTGGCCAGTTGTAAGAATACAGATTTCAACAGAAACCTGTGTGACCTCCGTATGACTTTTAAATTTTGATGTATGGTGAGAAGACGCCTCATTAAATCTAAGGCTTGTCACATGGATGACTGACTGGTCATCACCCCATACTGAGTATGTTGTGCAAACACCTCATGTCTCAAAAATGTTAACTATGTAAAATGCATCGTTGGCATATAACAGTGGAACTGGAATGATTTCTTATAATGTGAAAAAAATCAAGTGAAAATCACTTTTAAACAGACAAATCTGAGATATATCAGTTCCTTCTCTGCAGTACAGTATCGACCGGGCTCTAGACAGTACAACAGCTGGACTTGGACAAATCTGCTAACCACATTTTACAGCATATACCACATTTTAGGCAGATCTGTGTGTCCTGACAAGGCTGTGAGACAAAGAATATGCCTGGCACTGACCGTGGTTCATAAGGAGGCCCAGACTTCTCCTTTCGCTGCGTGACTCCCCTGGTCTGCCAGTGACACGGGAGATGAATGGCACTGCTGGCCGGCCAGCGCTGGCTGTCAAAGACAAATGAGAGCAAAGCCCACCAATCAGGGACAAGACGCCCCTGTCGTCCACGGGGCGGTGGAGGAGTGAGTAATTTGTTACAGGTTTGAATATATCATCAGGATTGACGTGAATGTAAGTGGAGTCAAAGCACAGAGATTGAGGTCTATATGGACTCCAGTGAGCTCATTGTGTATGTTCAACATGCCGTGAGCAGGACTGGGAATCATTTTTTGAAATTATAAGACGGAAATTGAAGAATTCAACAATTCATTATTTAACATAAAGAATCGTCATTTAAAAGCAGTTAGTGGTAAACAGGTAGCGGCACTTTGGTTTCCCAGGCTTTTCCTTCCAAAGAACACGAACAACATGATACACGGAGACTCTCATGACACAGCCTTTTCACAACTTTCACAAACTTATACAAAGTCTTCATAAAAGCTCCGCTTATAGGCACATAAATGAGGATGAGTCTCTGCAAGAGTACGGTCACATCCCACTCTACGATGATGTGTATATTCCTGAGGACATTTATGACTTTCTGTAATGGATTGTGGCCCATTAAAGATTCCCTAACTGTTCCTCTTTATTGCCAAGCAGATTTGTGTTTGGCACAGATATTTTTCGCTTGAGAGCAGTACGGTTTCAATTAAGTGCTACGACCAGTTTCAAGTGGCTCCTAACCTCCTTTTTGTATTCTTCATTTGTGTCTTTATTTTTTTCACATCTGATGAGTAATAGTTACCCCCCCTCCTCCTCTGCCTTTTACTAATAATAGTCTTCGTATGAAATAATACTTATTCTGTATTGATTTGGAAACAGAAATGCTCCCCAATCCACACCACATTACTCACAATTTCTCTCGACCAAACAAAGACCAGCTCTATTCACTCATTTGCTCACTCACTCAAGGGCAAACACCCAATTTACTTGAAACAAAAACGCACCTTCTCTCATGCATGCATGCAAATACTGTACGTTCACGCACATATACATCACAGAAAAAAAAACACACACTCATACACACTCAGCACAAAGGCCATTCATCTGTTTGTTTATATCAATAATTTCACATAATTACAACTCTGTTTTGTCAGGGTCTGTAGAGTTGGAGAGTACATGCTTGCTCTTGGCCCAGAGTTATATTTCTCATTCCAGGACGGGGGTAGGGGGTGGGGTTGGCTTGGGGTGGGGGTGGGGGGTGCGAAATGGAGGGTTCATGAATAATGCCTCTTGCCGTTGGCGCAACAAGGACAAGATTAATCCCCTCGCACAAACACCAAGCCCTTTTTCTGATTAATTTCACATTTATAATTTAGTAATTGCACAACTCAGACAGTTGGATATACAGCTAATGAGATTTACACATGCTCTTTGGACCGAGGTCTTGCTCGGCCGTAGATATTCTTTGCATTGTGCGTAGGGGAGTGCGCCTCCATTCAGAAATGTGTTTTGAATTTTATCGTAAATTTGCAGCATTACTATCAGGGAGCTATTTGAACATGCTTTTGGTAATATAGTAATGTAATATAATAATGTAAATATAATGTTTTGGAAATTAAATTAGGATTAGTATGGTAATACTCTATGTATTTTGTATTGTCAACACATTTCTTGTCAAGATCAAAACCAATGAATTGATCTCTGCTTTCGGTCTTTTCTTTGAACCTCAGAGCTCCATTGTTGTTAAAAACCTATTAAAAATACATTAATGATCCACACTGTTGCACTGCGTGACATGTTCCTCCAGACTAATGGACACCGGCACTGTAATTTATCTTGAGTAAATCCCAAATACACTGTCCTGTTGCTGTAAATACTCAGAGCACCAAATCTGTATTAATCCGCTAATGAAAGTAGTCCCCACCAAATGCACTATTCGGTCCTGTTTAAGTAATATTTGCTAAAAACTAAAGTGCCCAGCTGTTTTAGGCGATTACTGAGCGTTGTTTAAAACTGAGACTATATATTTTTGATCAGTTTTTCAATATTTATTTCTTCAGTAGGAACCAGTGCATGTGGGACTGAGTGCCACCGACAAGGGTAGAGAGACGGACTCACATATTATTGGTTTTGGCCTTTTCATGGGATTAGTTGGCAGTAAGAAAGAAAGAGAATAACCAGCCTTATATATGCTATATATGCTAACATTTGAGCCATATTTCAGGCTTCAATTTAATATCAAGTGTTTTTTTTGTGCATGCTTCGACAACAAGAAAAACATGTATTAATTTAGTTTCAGTTTTAGAAATCCAGTTTCCAATTTTATTGTACTGCTAAATGACAAGAAGGAGTTGTTTCTCTCAAGTTTCTTCTCAGTTCAGTTAAGGTTTAATTACCTTAAACAATGGACTTTGGCTGACATGATGTGTCAGTGTTTGTTTTTTAAGGGAACTTCTGTTTTCGAGTCAGAAAAATCGGAATCACCCAGCCGTAATTATGACTTGGATGTGGATGTGAGTGCCATTTAAAAGTCATAAACTGGTAGTAACCATTACTGGGATATGACATGACCGTGACATAACAATATGCCTGGGAGGAAAGGGCTGTTTTAATATCTCTTTTAAGACAACCGCCCTTGCTATTCTTTTCAATTGCCTATTTAACATTAAATTCAGTTCAACATCTATTGGACATTCACAGTCAAACACTTAACAAAAAATGAGGCACATGAAACATGGAAATATGTAAAAAAAAAAAAAAAAAAATCAGGAGATGGTAAAAAAAGACTTTCACATACCATCCATACATCTAAGTCAAGGCAGCGAGCAGTCGAGCGGCAGATTTTTTGGCCCTGATTAGTCCCACATTCTTGTCAAAGTAGACGTGTTGTTTTTATTTTCATGCTCCAGCAGAACACAGGGAAGCAAAGGGAGAGGCAGTTAAAACGACCATGACCAGAACCATACGCCGTAGCTGTGACTTTCACTGCCTCTCATATCATTTCAAAACTGTCCAAAAAGCACTTCTCTTCGGACAGTTGAACCAGTTGAGCGGGCTTTCATCTCCCGCTCTGCCTAACAACTCTTGTTGGTTCTGTCCAATCTGGATTTCATTCCTCTCTCTGTCTCTCACACTGAATAATGCCTTTGTAGTCACTCCCTTCCCGTCACACACACCCTTCACGTCCAATATTTAATATGTACCAAGTGACAAGCCAAGGAAGTAACCAAGAATGTTATACACTAGTTATTGGCCCTGAGAACCAATATACAGGTCAAAAGGTCGGACACTTTTCCGAGCTGTGAACCAGCGTACGAGAGGTAATCATGTCTAAGAATGTCATTGTCAAATTCACAAGAATGTAACAAGAAACTCGGTTTCAGCTATTACTCCAAAGGGACCCTGTTAGTGCCATTTTTACCAGCATGAAAGTGAGAAAGCCAAACCTACTGACTCACAAATAGACTGTGAAACAGAAATGTGAAATACATCACCTCATTGCCGAAGCCTGCGCGCAGGCTTACGGGTGAGCAGCATTAATGGTGGCATGTTCCCATCTCGCACATCTGGTTCGCATGATCAAACAGGCCATTAATTCTACCGTTACCAAAAGAGGGAGCGAAATGGCCTAACTTGCAACGCTTGGAGGTTAAAGGTACAACCTGTGATCCCAATGTAAACAAAAGTGCCTTATATTATCAATTTGTTCAGTTGACAAACAACAAAAAATTCTTAATTGCTTTATGATTTGGGTGTTTAATTTTAGAATAGTTTCCTGATAGTTCCCAAGAAGGTTCAACTGGTACACGTCCAAATAATTTAGTCCAGTTAATACTCAGTGTAACATAAAGAGTTGTGGACATACAAAAAATCTAAATATGTGAATAATTACTTTGGTTTAATTGGAGCAATTCTTTTAAATTAATCCCTATTTTGTCAATTAATTGTACCAAAAGTTATCCCCAGAAAACAACTAATTATAGACCAGTAGAATTCAGCATTACTCAAAGTTTTTATTTTGCCTCCTTGAGGACAAACTCAAGTTGGGAAAACAACTTAATGTTTCAGGCTTTGAAGGATAATTTTGGCTGATTTTATTTTCATCACTCATTTCTATCAGGTAACATTGTATTTGCCTAAGTAATTGCTGAGATGAAGAAACATGGTGACAGCAGTCTGACAGTGCATGAAACACAAAACAGACAGGTTGTAAACAAGCCAAATGTAGCCAAATGATCTAAAGCACTTCATTAGGATTCAACTGAAAAATGGAAGTAAACAGAATAAATAATCCTTCATTGATTGCACAGGCAAACTGTGTGTCTGCACAACTATGGTAGGTAAAGCGAGTCGACATTTTACATTTGACGTTTACAATGAAGAGTTTGGGTAATAATTTTACCATTCATCAACCATTGGTTTGTTAACAACCTGTCTGATTGTCTGACCACTAAGTGCTTCATGCCCCATCTGACTTCTTTCTAAGCAATTCCCACATTTCAGCAATTTACTTGGAGAGCACAATGTTATCAGGATTGATAGAAACAATCGCCAAAACTATAAAAATAGAGCCCAAGTTCTCATAAAGCTAAACTCATAAACCTTTAAGCTGCCTGTGTGGAGTTTATGATGTTGAACTGCATGTTCATGACTTGGGGAACTTGGGAAATCAACCTGGACAGAGAGAAAGAAGCAGGATGTTTGAAAGACTGAAGGATGAAGGAGAAAAAGTCAGAGCCATGTAAATTATTTTGAGATATTTTTTTTTTTTTTTTTGCAAACAAAATGTTTAAGCCTAATTAAAAGGAGGAGTGTGTGGGAGTAAGCATGAGAAACCCAAAAGACAGCGAAGGAGACAGGGAGAATTTTCCAGGAAACTTAATCATCGGTAAGACGCTTACATCCGTAAACACATCTGTGGATATCACTTTCCTGCCCGGGTCCAGCCTGCATGAGAGAAAATACCACATTTAATGGTGACCAGGGTATGGTCAGGGGCAGGAGCGGTTTTAGAGGAAATGGCCTCTGATAGTGTGTCCTCATTGACTCCGTTTGTGACTCAGTCCCCCGCTGAATGAGAGCACAATTTTAGGAGTAGACACCTCATTAGCCTGACGTGGGGACGGCCATGCTCCACCACGTAGGATGAGAATATGTCAAGGCATGATGGACCACACATGTTGCTCCTGACCTACAGTGCACAGCATGTAGAGCAGCGGCAACGCTTTTGTCTTCACGTTTTTGCTTCTCTCCTCATCTCCAAAATGCCCTTCCCCAATGCCCTTTGCAGGCAGACAAAAACTAATGGGATTCAGAGGACAACTGCAGCAGCAGTGATAGACAGAGATTTATACAGAGGGATGAGTTGGGAGAGTGATGGAGTTGTCTACTGCGGATCCAGTCCCCACATCTGTCCGGTTCTACTTGGCAGCACTTCTGAGCAATTCAGTTGGGAGAGAGATATGCAGGTGTTTTTTTTTTTTTTTGTTTTTTTTTCCACAAACAGATGCATCAAGCTAAGCCGAGCCAAGCAGCAGACGGACGGCAGTGTCAGATGCATGAAAAGAAAAATGTTTTGTTCAGGCCCAAGCTGTGCATTTGGGAGAGGCGTGCTTTTAGAAAAGTGTTTAAACAAAGTGGCTGTTTTGCATTTTTTGGCAAAACAGTCCATCCTCTTTGTTTTGCCTCCACAGTGTAACTGAATCACCTGAAGCCTTTGGGAACAGAGAAAGAAACTTTGTCATATTTATGACACTTTGGATAATTAAAATACACAAACAAAGCTGCTGAAAATACTCTTCAACATGCATTTTTTTCTCCCCCAACAAGTCCTCAACCCTAAATAGCAAAACGAGCTGTCAATGCCTTGTAAAGTTAGCCATGTTTTCTCATCTGTGCCACTATTGTTTGTCAGTGTGGACACGTATAAGAGCTGCGCAAATGATTAATTTGAGCATTCACTCATTTACGACCTTATCTTTGTTTGTGGTTAAAAAGAAGTCAACAGTGACTGTTTGTTGCAGACACTAACAACAGCATCATGCAACTTCTACCTTTGCCTCTGAAAGTTTCAGATCAATGACTGTGTATAAAGATGGACGACATCACAGCTCCCCAAATGAAGCCAAAACATCTCGATCACCTCCTGGTGGCCGGCTACAGTATAGGTAATACATCCCGCCCCTTCCATGTTAGTGGAGGGGACATGGGCAAAACTAACAAATCAACGTACACATAAAGTTTCTCTCATTTTAGGTAGTTCTTGTCAAGCCAACATATGTTCAAGTGTTCATATTTCTGATAAGCTTGGTTTTAATTAATTATTTCATGCTATAAAATGGGAGAGTAACGTCATGATTGACAGCTGTGAGTGATTTGCAATTGGGAGTGTATGGGTGATACTGCGTCTCCACTCCCTGATCACTACTGCACAGACTCTGGATCCAAATTACGTTACCAGTGCAAAATGGTAGCACATGTATCAAGGCTTGAGGTTAGCATTAGCATTAGCTGCTAGTAGGATAACACACCAGGATCTCCAACCTATTATTAATGGTCAAGATGCATTATGGATAGCGTAGGCGGCAGGTTTCGATGAGACAGAAAAATGCATGGCATAAAAAAAAACAATTTATCTGGTTCTGTTGTACTGATTTTGATTTTAATAAAGCTGTCGACAACCATCGTGACTCTTATAAGAGTACAATGCTAAATCAGTGCAGTATTCTTTTAAAAGTAACATCATAATGTGTTTTACTTTCATGCAAGCATTCAATATGGAAGAATGGGGTTCTTGTCAATAGTAGATTTCTCATTTTTGAACCAAACTCTTTATGAGCAAAAACTGAACTTAAACTCAGAAAAAGACTTTTCTTTGTGTCTACAAATGGCTGACCAATGTGCTCAACAAGGCCAGCTGAAAACACAGGGTGAGACTAGATTTCTTTTAAAAATGTTCCCCAGCACTTCACACCCTCACTTCTGCATGCTTCTTGTAGCACTGTATCTCCAAAACACAGACTAGCTTTGTTCTTTAACAATGCTTCCTGCCCACTAAATCTGGAGGCCGCGACCCAGCGAGATGCTTTTTCTCCATCCTCTGTTTTCCAGCTGGGTTACAGTGGGAAGTCGTGTAACTGCCTCAGACAAGTACCTGGCTCTGCTGCGGGAGAGGAAGCAGGAAATACTCGCCATAGCAGGGCTGCTTTGTACCCTATGGGAGATAATAGGCACCGTGCAGAGAGACAGGGATGCGCCCCAGGCCATGTTCCACATCAGCACATTGCGCCCCATCCACACTGTCTGGACAGGAAGCAGCCTTTACTGTCATCACTCTGTGTCTTTGCCAGTATAATCATAGAAATACACTCCTCTGAATCAGTCCCGGTGTATTTTTGTTGCAAATTCACAGTAACTAGGTAACGTTTAGAGCCCTGACAAAGTAGTTTGTTGGGAGAGAAGCTGGTGTGTGATGTGAAAACAAATCGAATAATGTTTTGCTAATCAGCGGGAGATGGACAGGAGCATAATAAATCAATAAAGGACGTCAGGGTTTCATTATCTCCCACCTGTATCATGGACAAAAACACATACGTGGAATGAATTATAAATTCAGTTTGTGTTCCACAGATTACACCTTGACCTGATCCCAGCCTTGCAGCGAGCGCCTCTACAGATTTGTCACACAGTGCTGTCAGACGACTGTAATCCATGCACTGAGCTCATCAGTGCTACAGCAACAACAAACAAATCCAATGAAGAAAACAGCTGCATCCCAGGCGGCTTGCGTGGGTTGTGTTTGCAACAGGCGGACTATGCTCTGGTCTTCCTCCATGGAGAGATTACATTTTGTGAAAAACCATTAGTGCTTAGTGTAAACAAACAGGTGATTTCAATTCAAATTTTCATCACACCACAAGATCTGGATCACGTAAAATACACAGAATATAATAATGGCTGTCTCAATGTTTAGTCTCTGCTCTGCATGTTTGGCATACACATGATTATCTCTCAAAATCTTCACTGGGTAATTTTTTTTTGAGTAATTTGATTTTTAAAGTGTTGACAGTTTAATTTTTGAATGGCCTAATAAATCAAATGTCAGCCACATGCGGGTCTTGTCCAAACAGAGCTGTTGGATAATTGCTCATTTACTGATTCTATACTGCTTGATGTTTTTCATGACCTAGAAATTAGAGATAGAAGAGATTAATAGCACAATCTTTTTTTTTTTTTTTTTTTATGTCAAATGGCAGTTAAGATTCAGCCTGGAGGCTTTGAACTGCATTACCACCACAGCTTTTAAATCACTGATGTACCGAAAACCAATCTTTCACATAAACAGGTTCTCTAGCACTGCTGCTTTTCTTCTATTTTTTTTTTAATAGTATTTTTAAGAATGGTGGATGGTTCTAAACACTATGATATTGTAGATGTATAGCTATGGAGAAGAAGCTGCTACTTGGCCTCCCACCTCTAGGGGGCATTCAAACCCCCACCAACTGTTGCCATGTCTTGTTTTTTTTTGTTTTTTTTTCCCCTTTAAATCAAATTACTTGAGTGTTTATATATTAAAACACGAACCTATGAATGCAGAGTTACTTTATTTGAAAACAAGAAAAATTGTATAATCGGTTAGCTGGCTGCGTCTGTATCGTGATGTTGACGTATGAGGTCAGAGTTCAGGTGGGAATGTAGCGGCAAAGCCGACTGGTCGCGAAATATGCATTTAAAGCATAATGAAAAACAAACGTCGGAGCAGTGGAGCAGTGGAGCAGTGGAGCAGTAAAAAGAAAGGTGAAAACTTATTTTTCAAAAGTCGGCTATTGGGCTTGCTAGCATTAACATTAGCAAACATCCTGGAGAGGACGATGCTAACATTAGCTCAGCTGCGCATCAGCATGAAACAGAGGCAGAGAGCCACAGCTCTGCCACAGACACCTCTTCACCTGCCGCCCCTTCACGTCCACTTGAGTGTGGGTGAGTAGGTTACTATTTTAGCAGCCACACAATTTATTTCTGCCTATTTTCCCATATTGCAGGATTAAAAAAAAATAACTGAGAAGGATGAGGCAACACTTAAACTCGTATCAATTCCCTCAACAGAGTTGGAAGTTGTCAGAGACCTGGACTTAAATGATGTGGTGGAGGGATTTTCAAGGAGTAATTGACAGAAAGAAGACCTTCACAGGAGGTAGGTTTTCTCTCGCATGATTATTCACACATTATGGACTATCTTAATTTAAGGCAGCTGATATATTATTGTCTCTGAGTAATCTGTTTATACGATAAAAAGTTTTTGAAAACATTTGACTATTGTATCATTGCGTCTCTGTGCATGGATGGTTGATATGGTGGAGATCCTGTATGTTACAGATGACATACTTAATTTGTTATAGGTCTATCTATGTAGAGCAGTCTGAATCGATCACTGTGTGCGTGTGTGAAGGAGGAATCTGAATCATAGAACTGTAATTTGGTGGAAGTGGGGCAGTATGTGCTCGTGTATGCCATTCAGCTACACGTTGTAGGCTAATATGTTGATATTGTTGCTGCTGGCCCAGGAAAGTATTGTAACAATTATGTATTGTAAATCCTGCATGATAGAATATATCTGCAGGTGGTGATTGATATTGTCCCTCAGGTTTTTATTAGTGCTGAACCTAATTGTGATCTTTTGGGGGGGGGGGGGTTACCATTATTGTGATTTGAATATGTGATTATTTCTTTAAGTTCCTTATCTTCTGTATTATTCAACAAACACAAGCAAGAACTCATTCTATATTATGACTAACACAATATTAGATAGATTAAACATGAACTGTTCTTTCCTGTAGGCCAGGCCTATATGTCATGATCAAATTAGATGATACATGAATTGATATGAATGGCTTCATTTATGAAGGCATTTTAGCCATTCAACTATTGTACATGGCTTTATGGTGTTTTTTGAAGTGCTGATACAGGTTAGTATTGTTGCCCCATGACTTAGCAAGGTAGCAAGGCAGATTCTGTTCCTGACGCTGTGCAGCATCTTCTGCTTTAAAGCCAAAATAGTTCCACACAACCAATGTACTGCTCCTCTTTGACACTAAAGTTTCCGTAGTGCCAGGTTCTGTCAAGCCTGAAGCCATTATACAACAAGTCAAAGTGTAGTGTGCCAAGATGTTGCTCCCTCTTATAGCCGACTGCTCTACTCTCGCTTGCATGTCAAGTGACCAGAGTGTAATTGCAGCCTTTGTGGTTATAAAATTGCGTTTTATCATATCACGATATCATTGCAAAAGCAATTAATTGTTCAGTCCTAGTTGTGATCAGAGGCTGTAGCTTGTCATTGTAAATCCTGAGTACTTGCTATATGCTACAGGTATTTCCAACAGATAGTAACCTCCACTGAGGATCTATATTTCAAAACCTTGAATTGCGAGTGTGAGGAGAGCAGATTTGGGGCAGGGGGGCCTCTGCATTCTTAATCTTGGCCAACAATGAACCATGCCTCATTGTGATAATTGAGAACAAAGCCCTGCTCCATAGTTGCCAATTTCATCCAATGTTCATCAGGTTTCTGAAAAGTGTAATCATTACCTTTCACTCGCTAGTAGCAACATGCATAACTAAGTTTTAAACTCGCTGATTGGACATTTTCTTAGTCATAGTTAAGTTCTGTCCTCATAGGCTGTTACTTTTTGTGTTTTGATCAAAAAAATCACATATCAGATGTTTTTTCATTTTCTATAGTTTGTAGCCAGTTGTTAGTTATTGTTTCCTATAAAAAAGAAAGACATTCAAAGTGAATAGCCTCATTATAGGAACTCCTTGTGTCACTCAAGAGCCCATCTTTGCCACTTTGTTTGTGCTCTCATTGCATGGCAAGACAAACATCTCCACCGACTATATATCACATCTTGCTAACAGAAAAGAAATTTATTGACCGCTCTATATTGACTAAAGGAGAAAAAGAGGTCACTATAGAAGAAGATGAAGAGAGAAGAGATTCTGGTTTATAGAAAAAAAAAATGTAGTTGAAAGGACGTAAGTCCATTTTAATTTGCACCCCAGAGTCTCTGCGCTGTAATAAAAACTCCCAGGGCGGTGGAAAATGATATTGTGACATTTACAGAGATAAGTGCTTTTCCAGTCTTTGGAACAAAAATAGGTTGTGCCAGTTAATGTTTACCTGGCTCACAGCCACTGCTTTACTATTTTATGTTGTCTAGACATAGGCATTTCAACACACATGTTTACAGTCTTTGACCTGTGCCTGCTCTTTCTTGGGGTTAACCAATGCAACATAATGGACCCCTTCATTTGAAAGTTTTAGAGGTTGTTTTCCCTCTTGGACCTCGTTTCAAGCCCAATCTTTGTTGACATCTTGGAACATTAGAGAGGGCACTGTTGGTGCATCCTGATGCCAGCACTGAGGGGTCCTTAAAATGCGAGGTGGATGTGCTGAACATTCCTCGCCACACCACGGAGCGACGTCCACTGTGATGTATTGCCCAAGTGTTGCATTGAAATTCTTCTGCCAGCGTTCTGCTGCCACAGACTGAGGAGGAATGTGATGAATGCCCCTTCATGTCACAGACATAAGTGCTCCCATAGATTACTGCAACACATCGGACACCGCCTGACACAAATGTGTTTCGATGACGGCTCATCTTTCTTCCCGCTCATCTCTCTTTTTTTTTTTCTTGCCTCAATATGCCAAGGACCTTTGGACAAACAGGTTAAAAATATCATCCAATCACAGTCTTGTTAGGAGAGAGACAAGATTGAGTGGGTGAAGCAGGAGAAGAGGGGTTGAAAGCTTCAGAAGTAGGTTTTAATTCTGAGCGCACTGAAGGACAGCCAGAGTGTGAAGGTACATAAAACACACCCACTTCGTCTTAACGAAGACGTCCCTCTGGGCATATCTGGCCCGTGCTGTGCCCTGCTGCATCAAACGCACCGCTTGGGTCTCCCTATCAGTCGTCTCAACAGGATTAGGCAATCACAGCTCTTCCACACCACATCAAAACAGAAGATGTATGTGGAGAACGTCTGATGGCACCCATCTATGTCTTGACTTGTCAGCACAGAATCACTGAGTAACATTTGCTCACACTCATCAGTTGAAAATAAATAGATCCACCCCTTCTGGATCGTTTGGAGGCGAACTGTGTAGGCGGTATTATTAAGTGTGATAAGCATCTCACCCATGTCTTGGCTACTGAGGCATGTCACAACCCTTCACTCCCGTCATTCCTCCCTGATCCCAACCCTTTACTGCTACAGTGTATGACCTGGGAATGCAGCTACCTTTGTACAGGTTATTACTAACAGACTAACCATGGCACCACAGGATCTTGATATCAGCTGAAATCAACTTGCCCTGACCCATCAAGACCTGACAAAGACCTTTTAACTATATGTGGCTCAGCCATAGAGAGCTGAAGCTTATGTTAGAGTCAAAATTTTGTCAAATCACTGTAGTATCAGTGGCTCCAAAAAATGCTCGGTAATGCAATGATTACACCATGCCAATTACAATCAGTGTGTTTACCCTCCATTATGTAACAAGGTTTCAGCTGTGTATGCAGGTAACTGGGTTTCTAATTAGCTTTTTACAAGATGACAATAGAGTGCAGACAAATAAAGTAACAGCTGAGCGGTTGGATGAAAGGAGAGATCACTGTGTATTGAAACTGAAACTAACACAATGTAGCCTGAAAATAAGTTGGTTCCCACTGCTGATCATTTGATAATTTCATAACTATAAAAAGAAATGGTACTGTATGTACTTTTTAAATTATCTGGTACATATTAAATAATTAATGTGTATATATAATAATGTACACTATATTAAGTACTTTAATAGGTTCTCCATTTTTAAAACAAACTTTTACATAATTATTTTATTTTTTCATAAATAATTATTTTTTATATAAATAATTAAGTAATTTTTAGGGGTATTTTTACTTCATTATTTGTTTACCCATTTTTCCTGCCTTTTTATCCAGTAAAAATATTATTGTACATTAGGTTCTCGCTAATAAAAAATACTTATTTCAAATAATAATTCAAGTACTATAACTAAACACAAAGTTGTTACCACCTTATTCCCTAACCTCTTGTCTTCGTCTCCTGTACCTATATACTGTATTTATCCCACTACAGGCACCCAGTAAGTATTTTATTGGCACCATGTATATGCAAAATAAATGCGCTTTAATTACTGGGTATGTGCTACCAAATGCAGCACATGCTCACTACACTAAGTATATAAGTCTCTTTCTATATATTCTATTTCACAACAGAATAAAACAAGTTAGTTATAGTGTTAAAAATAATTCCACACTGCAGCAGCATGAGATGTGGCCCACCCAGCATCAGCCGTGGCCCAGAAACATATCAGCATGACAAAGCAGGAGGCTGAATTACAGCACACATCCTATTGCTGTTAATTACAGTGGGAGGAGGAGGTCTGTTCTAATTACAAAGAAGGGCTGACAAAGCCAACGCAGCCCAGAGAGAGCAGGGAACGAGACCTCCCTCCTCCTCACTCTGTGGTTTGGCTTTAATGAAGACCCACTGACTTCTCCCCCAACCTGCCACCGTGCGTGGTGGCTGCTGGTGCTGCCGTTTTCCAGTAAGCCAGGAACACACTGGCCAATTTAAAGCCCCATTATAACCTCACTTTGGCCATGGCAGCTATTTTTTAAGTCTGTGGTCTTCATTGTTCACAGCAAAATGCACTGTGGACAAGTAGGATTTTTTATTGTGTGGTGTGCAAATGTTTATTATTAGATTACTCAGAGTTGTCACAATTATATCAAATGTACTTTTTTCTATAACTGCAATCTGGAGAAATGTAAATGTTATCCTGTATTCTGAACTGGAAGATGACATCTTTTGTTTGTTTCTCTGCAATTTGTAAAAGCAAATCCTCAAATATGAGTGCTTTTAACACATGGTTAGGATAATAAAAGTCTCTTTCCATCTCGACTTAATCAGAGTGACAAGAACTATTCTAGGAATGGATTGTATGTTATTTGCCCGATGTTAAACTGGATTACATTTACGAGCATTGTTGGGCAATAACACTTTACTTTATAACATGTGTAAAGGATTATAATCCAGTGACATTACAGGTTCTATTCTCAGTAGTTTCTTCTGTATTTGTACATTTTTGAGATTGGCTTGTTTGCTCTTTTACTAGGTGTTTGATGGAGGGTTCATATCAGTTTGGTCACTCCAAAGTTGTCTTATTTATTAGTTGTCTTCTCGCTGGTTTTTCTAATGTTGGCCACTGATAAACCTACATCCAGGAGTTGAAGGGTTTGTGAACACTGAGGACTGGACCACTGGAGAGCTGGATGCTTGTTAAACTGTAATGTCTTGTTTTCTACTCCTGCATGTGTGATGCAGAGGATGTGATGTGTGTGTCTGGAGGCTTTGAGGTTGGTTAAAGGCAGCTTTGAGGGAGCTAGGCTGACTGCGTTAGGTAAATAATTACTTTTTCTGGAATCTGGCAGCTCTGTTATGAGCCATCAGCTGCAACACCATCACGCCCACCAGAGGTCTGCATCTCTAGCTACATGTCAAGAATATGGTGGCTTGCGGACATAGGACAAGGAGAAAGCAAGAACTGTATTCAGCGTGGGCTTCTTTTGTATTTTCCTACATGTTTCCAAAGTTGGTGAAGATTATTATGAAGACATGTTTTTCTCTTTTTCAGACATGCAAAATCATTTCCATCGCAGATCTGCTTGTGTCAGTCATTTCTCTCGATAACAGAGGAATGAAAGAATGAAAAAAATCTTTCTTCATCTCTACATTATTGTATTGCAGTAGTTTCCTTCCCACATTGCAGGGTAAATTAAAGAATTTACGCAGTTTGTTACTTAGTGTGTGCGAGAAACAGGCTTATAACATACGGCACATCCAGCTAGTGGGATGTTGATGCCACAGCATTCAATGGGTTGAATCCATTTGTCCAACTGTCTCTTTCATCAGCACCTCACGATCTTCTTCTGCGAATGAAGTGGTCCAGGTGTCATTATGTGACTGAAATTCTACATTGAGGTCATGTGATGCCACCTGCAAACAAGTGGTCATATAGTGATGCTTTGTGATTGTGTTGGAAGGGGGAGTCTGATACTGAATCTTTGGTTTTAACTGTTGAATATTGCTGGAGGTGCTGTAGTGTGAGTTTTAGATGAGCGGTGCAGCAGAACGTTATTAACGATTATGGCAGCTTCATTCTTTACTCTTGTCTCTCTCATATTTCATTCTCGCTCTCTGTATGCCTTCTTATCTCTGTCTCTTACATACTGTCTCTGCTTCCTTGTTTTCCCTCCACAGCACCTTTTTCACCGCCCCTTCCCTCTCTCTCTTTTCTCTGTCTTTCTGTCTATCAGTGGGGCATCGGTGCATTCCATCTTCAGTGTGGGAGCTTTGTGACAGGGGGTAAATGGATTGGGCAGGATGAAGCATTGTGCCCCGCTGTCGGTGATTGCCATTTGTTTTGTGTGGGATCAATGAGGAGATCAGGGGTTGATGCCTGCTGGAGATGATGGACTAATATCTGACCACAAAACCATAAGAAACTGTCAGTGGGAAAACACACTTGTCGCAGCTTCGGCTCTGCCTTAAATTAACATTTTCCTGAGCAAAATATTTACACCCTTTATGCTTGAAGCGGGCCCTTTGGAGTTTCATAACACTTTTATGTCACCAGCAAATTGAAGTAAAAGAACGACAGATGTTTATTTGATTCTTGGTGGATTTGATGATGGCATGAGTGGGATGGAATCCATATTCCAATATTCCATAATGGTGTTTGCACCCTCGGGGACTTAAAGAATATTTCTCACAAAACAGTGCCGATTCACTTAAGGGGGGAACTGATGCACTCGATAGCTGCAGTCATCCTGAATTTAACACCTTGGCCTGGAGGCTTGACAGCTGTATGACACAAAACATGCTAATGAACTGCTTTTGTTCAAGTGTAATATCCTGCTGTTAACATTTCCCGCGACGGTTCTGGTCTGAGTGTTTCACCTAGCTTAGAGGGAAATCCAGGTATTTGTCAACCTGATGTTATTATTGTCATATTTTTTTATTCACTATATTGGTCATAAAGACATGTAAACCGCCACATTTGCTGAAGAAATCTGGAAATTGCACAGTAGTTTTAAAGCAATTATAGCCACAACCGGAGCCCTTCTTGATCGTATAAGTGAAAGCTGAGTGGTGTGTACCTTGTCATTTCATTTGTGCCATTCGGAAACATGCAGGCACAAACCATCTTTGTGTTTGCACTGCATTTCTACTCTGCGCACAAGCTAGACCCTCAATCTGTATGAAAATATTGATTAGTGCTGCTTCAGAGACAAGTGTTTGAAATGAAATTGTCTGAAGTTGTCTCCATCCATACAGATTCTCTCCTAACCCATCAAACGATTGGCTCTTCAGCTCGGAGACTCTCAAGTTTTCTCCGTGCTGCCAACATGCAAACAGCTCCTCTGTAGACCTCTCAATCGTGTACCCCACAGATAGCTACTGGTTCCAAACCTCTTCCAATGAGTTGGCCTCCTCCCACCTGTTCCCTCCTCTAGATGGCCCGGGCTTGGCCCAGCTGTCTGACAGAGGCTGCAAAGTTATCTGGTCATGTGAGAACCGTGTCATATAAAGCGAAAATCAAAGAAACCGGGGCC